>NC_057813.1:398901054-399034923 GCF_018294505.1 Triticum aestivum
GTGCCTCGCAACATACTACCGTCCAACCTATCATCTTGGCGGTCCACTCTATATTAACAAACCGGAGGCTGACATATATCACACTGTTCGGCAAGACATGCTGCTCATCATCCAGTGGTCCGGTCCACAACGATACATCGGAGGCCGTAATAGCATCTGCACCTGGCATTGCCTAGTGGACATACACATGGCCTGTCACCCTCGCGGCTCGATCAGTGCCGGCCATAAACATGGGGAGCCAGAGAAATCAACCCAGGAAGAACCAGGCGACCCGGCGATTTAAACATCAGCAGCAGAGGTTAAAAATCAAAGAAACCCCACGAAGAGCTTAACGATATCATGGGATAATCCAACTCATTACGAGGAGTTCAGTGGTTGTGCCCGCAAAAAGGTCCTGGAGAAGCCAGGAGAGTCGGACTAAGTGAGAATCGCAAGGAATGGGAGGACATATGATGAGCATCGCAAAATTCATCAACTCGCAATATTTCCTCCGGTTTCAATAAATTCCACTTTCCAGTTGTCAACTATATGCTCGTTTATTTAATAGCCAAAGTATGAAGAATCTCAAGCTAATTCATCGACTCATCTTAAAGACTTGGGGCTACACAGACATGACTCGGCAGAATTGGTCGTTGTCACAAATTCCAGAACCCTGATCATTAAAGGGAAGACAACCCGGTCCCGGAGGCTGCTGCCATTATCAGTGAAAAAATAAAGGTTGCCAAAAAGGACTTGCTCCCACGATGTGCAGTTCAAACATGGGTATCCTGCTGCATTGGCGAAGAACTAAAGGGTTCCAAAGAGAACTAGCTCCCATGATGCGCAGTTCAAACATAGGCCTCCTGCCTTATTGGCGAAAAGTAAGGTTACCAAAGAAGACCAATCGCCATGATGCATAGTCTAAACATGGGTATACTGTTCAATTGGTCACTTGGGGGCTTCCAAGTCACCGAGTTTATCTTTCTCACCCTCTTGACCCGGCAAAAGTGCCACATATTATTGGTTAAATCTGCCTTTCTGCCTGATGTGACTCCAAAAAGGTGCCCCCCCCCGTACTCTTGGCAGTCAATCTTTATGACACTGAACTTGTCAAAGTTAAAACGACGGCTTGAGTCAGGTGAGAGCCGACTTACAGAAAGCGAGGATAAACCAAGGCTGTCATGCCAGCTTCACTGAAGCAGGACTCGAGCCTTGAAAGTCAGTCTTTTTATACTATGTTATCATACACATACATCATCATACATTGCATCATCATTGCATCATATATGCTTGGATATATTTGCTTTATGTTGCAAGAGCCAGTCTTCAAACCGGGTTATATTATTCAAATCTTCAATAACCAACATGGCTGGATTTTCATTATGGTTATGATAACTAGTATTGGATGATTGAATTTTTCATAGCCGCTTCAAAGAAACGACTATTATTCCCTCATCCAAAAATACCAGATTACAACAAACAACATGGTTCAACATTGATATGCAAGGCATTCAGCAACATCATCCAGACGGTGGATATGACTTTATTCTACAATGGAAGAAAAAGTCCCGAGTCGCCGCAGGCACACGACCCGTCACTTGGGGGCTACATTATTCAAATCAAGATTATATCAAATATGCAAGTCCCATGTCACTGCAAGCATGCACCACGACACTTGGGGGCTAATGCACGGTCATTTTAACTTATCTCGTTGAACACCCGACCCATCACATAGTGACGAGCCGGCCCTTAGGGGGCTACCAATTGCTCCTGTCAAAAACTCAAAGTAAACAAGCCTTAATCCACTATATCAAAGGTGACAAGAAGTACATGTAAGTCCCAGGTCGCTGCAGGCAAGACAACCCGGCGCTTGGGGGCTACAACATTCAGTTCTTTACCAAAGTCATAAGGTCCAAATTGGAAGACCCGACCCATCACATACTGATGACCCGGCCCTTGGGGGCTACACATTACTCCTCAAGTCTACATAATCAGATCTACAAAGTCCTTGTTCATTATTGCATAATGACCCGGCCCTTGGGGGCTACACCAGCTGAAATATTGTGAGCATAAGACAATTACAAGTCCCAGGTTGCGGCAGGCAAGACAACCAGATACTTGTGGGTTATACATGTGAAGTACAAAACATTCAGTTTATGATTGGAGGCTCGTCTGGACAAACTAGTTCTCTCCACAAAGACACAACATTTATATTTAAGCAATTCTTAATCCTACTAGGACTCTACATGTATGCCGCCCCTTCAACTTATATAAGGAGGAGCAGGGTACCCCAAGAGGAAGAAGAAAAGAGAGACAGGTCACAGGTCTTAGACAGACAAGTCTCGAGACAGATGTTTTGATAGGTCTTGAGACAGATGTTTTGATAGCTCTTGAGATAGAGGCGGCAAAATAGCGCCCTTGTAATTGATACTCAAGAAATACAATCAAGCAGGATGTAGGCTTTTACCTACACCTTGAGGGGCCAAACCTGGGTCAAATCTCGCATCTCTTGATTTCGATCAACCCCATTCAAGCTACTACCTAGTTATGATGGCCTCATGACTAAGTCCTCACACTAGGACATCTGCCTTGACAAAACCACGACAATAGGTGAACCTGAGATATAATGCTTAATTATGTCCATTAACCACTCTTGGATTAGTGCCCTCGGCATTGTTGATCTTGATAGCTTCGGAGAGATAAACCTCTTCGATGATATAGGGTCCTTCCCATTTGGAGAGAAGATATCCTGCAATATAACTAAAATGAGAATTGTACAATAGAACATGCTCACCCACATTGAATTCCCTTTTCGAATTCTTTTATCATGCCATCTTTTAACGTTTTCTTTAAACAACTTGGAATTTTCATAAGCTTGGGTTCTCCACTCATACAGGGAACTAATATCAAATTACCTATTTTCACTGGCAAGTTTAAACCCATAATTGAGTTTCTTAATTGGCCAATATGCTTTATGTTCTAATTCTAGAGGTCAATGAAATGATTTTCCATAAACCATTTTATACAGAGACATACTGTTGTAGGGTAGAACCCTAAGATGGATCTTTTCACACTTGGAGGGGGAAAAGGATGAACACCAAGCAACAAAAAGAGGAAATCACTCCAACAATACCCAGTTACACATCCACTAGAATAGCAACACAAGATCCACAAGTTCACAAACACAATCAAAGGAAAGATACAATGGATAAGTTCTTACCACTCCTAGGAGATGAGGCCTTGATGATGGTAGTCTTCTCCAAGATGGAGGTCTTGATATCCACAAGTGGATCTCCTCCAAAGAGGCCCTGATCTCCAATGGAAGTGGTAGAAGGAGCAAAGCTCTCAAATTCTCTTCTATGTCTTTGCTAACCCTAAACATGGTCCTAGGTACAACTTATATAGCTTTGGGGCCGAAGGAGATGGAGAGGAGGGCGAAGTGGCAATCTCAGCCAGACATGCTGGGAGGCCCGTGCGCACGGGGTAAGTTGGGCCCGTGCGCATGGGGGTCACGTGCGCACGGGATGCTACAGCTGTAGCTCCCTGTGTAGTCCGTGGGCACGGGGTCTCGGGGGCCCGTGCACACAGGGTCGCCTCGGATTTCCTGTCTAGCTGTTGTTCGGCTTGTTCTCCATCCTTGGTGACTTGAGTCACTTCTCCTTGGACTTGGGGATGTTTCTCAGCTGCTTGGAAGGGTTCCTCTTTGTACCTAATGATTCATAGAGTATTTTGGTGAGGTAGCAACCAAGTTCTACTTGTATCCATATGCATGTCAACTAGGAAGGAGTTCAACTCGGTTTCCATTGCACGTGCTCTAGCTCTTGTCATGGGTCCACGTGGGGCTTGATGTGTTGGTGTAGAGTCCATGGGGATGATGGAAGGATGCTCCGGATCATCTCCCCCCCCCTTGGGAGGGATCCGCCACGGATCGTGATCTTCATCACCATGGTACTTGGCCAAGTCTTTGACGTTGAAGATGTCACTTACATTGTACTTGTCGCATGGTATGTCAATCTTGCAAGCATTGTCATTGTAGCGTGCTAGCACCTTGAAGGGTCTGTTGGCTCTAGGTAGTAGCTTTGACTTGCGCTCGTTGGAGAAATGGCCCTTGCGACGGTGAAGCCATAATGTACTTGATCACATAAGGAAAAGATCTTTAATATGTTCAAAGCCAATCACATTTAACTCAAGTGTAGTAACAAGCATACACATGTGGGAATGAGCATCCGCGACAATGTTGTCTTTGCCTTTAATGTACTTGATCACATAAGGAAAAGACTCAATAAATTCACTCCATTTAGCATGTCGTTTATTCAACTTGGTTTGACCTTTTAGGTACTTAAGTGTCTCATGATCGGTATGTATGACAAATTCATGTGGGCGAAGATAATGCTCCCAAGCATGCAAAACTCGCACTAAAGCATACAATTCTTTGTCATATATAGGATAGTTAAGTTGAGCACCGGAAAGTTTTTCGCTAAAGTATGCAACGGCTCACTTTTGTTGCATCAAAACTCCACCAAATCCATGACCGCTAGCATCACAATGAACCTCAAAAGTTTTGGTGAAATCGGGTAATGCATGAATTGGGGCATGTGTAAGCAAAGATTTTAGCTCATCAAATGCGGTAGATTGAGATGGTCCCCAAACAAAAGGTGCATTTTTCTTACTCAAAGAATGCAACGGTGCGGCAATAGTGCTAAAGTCTTTCACAAAGCGACGATAAAATCCCGCTAGACCAAGAAAACTACGCACTTGTTGCAAATTAGTGGGTTGGGGCCAAGTTTTAATAGCTTCAATTTTTGACTCGTCTACATGAACTCCCTTGGAAGACACAACAAAGCCCAAGAAAACGATCTTGCCACACCAAAAGTGCATTTATGCATATTAGCATAGAGACATTCTTTTCAAAGCTTTTGCAAAATGGTCCTAATATGATTCACATGCTCTTTGAGGGATTTGCTAAACACAAGAATGTCGTCAAAGTAAATGACAACAAACACATCAATGTAAGGACGAAGAACATAATGCATAAGATGCATGAAAGTACCGGGTGCTTCCGATAGACCCATAGGCATGACTAACCACTTATACAAACCAAACTTTGTTTTGAAAGCGGTCTTTCGTTCATCACCCTCTTGTATGCGGATTTGATAGTAACCACTATTAAGATCAATTTTTGAGAAAATAGTGGCACCGCTAAGTTCATCTAGCATATCATCAAGGCGTGGGATGGGATGCCTATAGTGAACGGTGATAGAATTGGTAGGTCTACAATCGGAACACATGCGAAAGCTACCGTCTCGTTTTGGCACAAGAATGACCGATACGGCACAAGGACTCAAACTTTCACGCACATGTCCATGATCTATGAGATGTTGGACTTGCCTTTGTATTTCTTTTGTTTCTTCGGGGTTGATGCGGTATGGAGCCTTGTTAGGAAGAGGTGCACCAGGGATGAGGTCCATCCGATGTTCGATGCCACATAGAAGAGGGAGACCGGGAGGTAGCTCATCAGGAAAGACATCCGCGAATTCCTGCAACAAGTTAGACAACATTAGAGGAAGAGGATTAGGAGTGTTAGTCTTTGCCACCTCATCTTTGCACACTAGGACGTAGTGGATGACACTCGAGGGGTTCTCACACACTTCTCTTATCTCTCCTTTTGTGGCGAAGAGGATTAGGTTTTTCTCTCGTGGCGAAGAGTCGCTCAATTTTGGCTTGTGGCACTTACTCTCTTTTTGGTGGTTCACTTTCTCACTAGTCTCTCCATGATGGGTGGATGCTTGCTTGTCAGCGATCACTTGGCTTGGAGACATAGGTCGTAGCATGAACTTCGTGCCCTTCATTTTGAAGCTATAGTGGTTTCTTCTCCCATTGTTGATGACATCGCGGTCGAATTGCCAAGTTCTCCCCAAGAGAAGATGGCACACGGACATAGGAACCACGTCACACTCAATGGTGTCCTTGTAGGCGCCGATCTTGAAAGAAGCGTGCATGGTGTGCTCCACTTGAATCGTGCCGGAGTTGCTTAGCCATTGAACCTTGTAGGGGCGAGGGTGTTTATTCGTGACCAATTGCAGCTTGTGACATAGCTCTTCACTTGCCAAGTTATGGCAACTCCCTCTGTGGATGATGACTTTGACGGAGCGCCCATTGATGCCGGCCTTGGTGTGGAAGATGTGACACCGTTGGTCTTTGTCTTGATGGTTTTGGAGCGTCAAGACCTTGGAGACCACGAGAGCGGGTCTTGAGTCATTGGCGCAATAGACTTGAGCATTCTCGTCGTCGTTCACTTGACGGTACATGGCGACGTGCTCGATAGCTTCCATATCATCTTCATTCACGGAGTTGTACGTGCCATCATCATTGGCGATCATCGTTCGCTTGTTGATGCATTGGAAGGACTTGTGTGTTCTGCCACCACATGTGAAGCACTTGATAGAACTTGTCTTCATGGGATCGTCCGGTGGTGCCAAAGAAGAAGTCTTGTTATGGTAGTTGCTTGCCGGAGGGCGAGTCGAGGAAGGTGTTGCTTTCTTGAAGCTTGACTTGTCCCTGGTACTTGGTGGTGCTCTAGTCGAGGTATGAGGTGTCGAAGTCATAGTAGCAGTAGCTTGAGTGTATGAGCCATAGGTCTTGGATGAGTACTTGGCGTACTTGAAGTCTTCTTGTACTTGTCGTTCTGCCTTGGTCGCTTGGTGAACGAGCTCGAGAAGGTTGGAGTAAGGTTGGAAGTCAGTGATCTTCTGTATTGGGTGGTTGAGGTCGTTCAAGAAGTGTGCCATTGTTTGCTCACCATCTTCTTTGACATTGGCTCGTATCATGGCAATTTCCATTTCTTGATAGTATTCTTTCACCGTCTTCATGCCTTGTTTGAGGAGTTGCAACTTCTTGAAGAGATCTCGTGTGTAGTATGTTGACATGAAGCGGGATCGCATAATGTCCTTAATTTGTGTCCAAGATGTGATGGGTGGCTCACCTTGATCTTGCCGTCGCTCGATCACTTGTTCCCACCAAATGAGGACATAGTCTTGAAACTCTAGGGATGCCATGGTGGTCTTCTTTTCCTTGTCATAGTTGTGAAGACAAAATATCTTGTCGACTTTCAATGCCCATGATAGGTACTCCTCGGGGTCGTTGCTTCCGAAGAACTTGGGCATGGTGAACTTGAGCTTGCCATAGCAGAGTTCCTTGTCATAGTGACGGTGTTGATGTTGCTCTTGTCGGGGAAGAGGATCTTCACGTACTTGCTCCGCTTGGTGTTGTTCTTGGCAAGGAGGATTCCCATTGTCTTGTTGCTCTTGTCGTACTTGGGGTTCTTGACGAGGAGCTTGAGGAACTTGTCGGTGTACTCTTGCTTGATAGTTCCTCTCTTGAATTTCTTCTTGGAGTGCTTCTTCTTGTTCTCGCGTTTGTCGGTTGCGGTCGGTGAAAGCGCAATTAGCCTCTTGGAGGGCACGTTGCGCCTCAAGTGCTTGAGCTTCACGCCGTTGTTGTTATAGATGGGCCGCCTCGGCGTCTTGCTCATCTTGGTGTTGGCGCGCCCGATCTACCTCTTTGTGGCAGTGGTGTTACCTTTCTTGTGCTTGAAGTTCCTCTTGAGGTCGATGCCATGAAGAGGATTGTGATTAGCTTGACGGTCTTGGCACGCGGCTCGTCGAAGAGTATTAGATGTCGGAGTACTTGAGCCGAAGATGCTGTCATCGGAGTGTCGACTCGAGTGGCTCTGCCTTGAGTAGGACGATGAGGTAGTAGAGCGGTTGACTAACAAGGCACGAATCTCACCCATTCTTGCATTGCTCTCTTGTTTTTGTTCGTCGAGCTTGTTGTCGAAGTAGTCTCTTGTATGTTGCTCGGAGAGGCGTAAGTTAGTGGCGAGATGGTCGATGCGGTCGCTCATTGCTTGTTGTTCTTGATGCAAAGCTCGTTGTGCACCAAAGAGGTGTTGCTTGGTGACATAGGAGGTCATGTCGTCGTCTTGCTCGATGAAGATTGGGTTGGTAGAAGAACTCGGCCTATCCATCATGTGAAAGTGGAGGTGAGTAGGAAAATGAGAGAACAAAACCAAAGTTACCTTTTCCGAAGATTGTGGATGTAACAAGTACGATCCCACGTGATGCTATAATAGGAGAATTGGTACCGGGTATTGTTTCTCACACCTACAAGTAAATGGCTTATGGCGGAGCTCGGTTAGGAAGTGGCACAAATAATTCAAGAAAATGTTAGTCAAGATGTTGATAAAGTTGAGAAGATTGACAAATGGCAAATAAGGCAAATAGATCAAACCCAAGGATAACACTAGGAACACACACACACGGAAGATAGACAGGATCCGCACAACTAAGCGGTGAGCTCTAAGATGTGGAACCATGGACAATGCTCTTGTTGTACGGATACAAGAGAGACGCTAGCTCGATTGCTCTAATGGGTTAGATACGCTAGTCCACCAACCAAATAGAGAAATGGGTCGTCTCACTATCCCAAGTATGCTTATGTATGTAGTGACCAAGATGAATTAACTATGATATGAGGCTCGATGCTATTGCTTATAAGCTCTTTGCTTCTCTTCTCTTTTGCTTAAAAGCTTTTCTTTCTCTTCTTATTCGTTTTGACTATGCCATAATGCTTGAAATGCGAGCCACAATGCGAGATAACAAGTAGTATTTGCACGGGAGAGACGTAACAGAAATGGTGCACTAAGGCATGGCCCCGCAATACTCAACAAGCTAGTATTGATGGGTAAGCTACGCAAAAGGGGCTCGAAGCTATCAAAGTAATGGCAAGGGTGGCACAAAGGCATGGTCGAGGTTACCGTCCTTGCTTACGGTTGGTATGAAGGTGATGTTGGTCGAAGCCGATGTGGATCCGAGTCGATGGTCGAGTGGCGGTGACGATGACGTCAAATCACGATCACGTGAGAGACACCTTAGGACGTGAGAGAAACCGCGATCCAAAACTCAAACAACCACGTGAAATAGTGCGGAAGAACACAAATGGTGGTGGTGAACCAAAACGAAGCAAATCAGGAAATGGCCGAAAGTCCCTGGATAGTCCGTGCGCACGGGGTAAGTGAGGCCCGTGTGCATGGGGTACCGATGGCCCGTGTGCACGGGGTCCTCTGCGAGCGGCCAAAATGCTCTGGATCCGTGGTAATTTCCAAATTTGAGGCCAAATTCGATGGATGCATGGGTGGGGAAGATGGTAGGGGGGTAGATCCACTTGCCAAACACCAAATTCGTGGATCAAATCAACCAAATATCACAAGATCAAACAAACTGCAAGAAAATTTTTGGGGCTAATTTTTGTTGGGATTTTCGAATTAGGATGAAAAATAACAAAATCAAGCTAGAAAGTGGAAGGTAGGGACTCCAAGATGTAAATCAACCTTGCTCATGATACCAATATGTTGTAGGGTAGAACCCTAAGATGGATCTTTTCACACTTGGAGGGGGGAAAGGATGAACACCAAGAAACACAAAGAGGAAATCACTCCAACAATACCCAATTACACATCCACTAGAATAGCAACACAAGATCCACAAGTTCACAAACACAATCAAAGGAAAGATACAATGGATAAGTTCTTGCCACTCCTAGGAGATGAGGTCTATGATGGTGGTCTTCTCCAAGATGGAGGTCTTGATATCCACAAGTGGATCTCCTCCAAAGAGGCCCTAATCTCCAATGGAGCTAGTAGAAGGAGCAAAGCTCCCAAATTCTCATCTATGTCTTTGCTAACCCTAAACATGGTCCAAGGCACGACTTATATAGCTTTGGGGTCGAAGGAGATGGAGAGGAGGGCGAAGGGGCAATCTTAGCCAGCCATCCTGGGAGGCCTGTGGGCACGGGGTAAGTTGCGCTCGTGCGCACGGGGTTCTACATTCGTAGCTCCCTGTGTAGTTTGTGGGCACGGGGTCTCAGGGGGCCGTTTGCATGGGGGCGCTTGGGACTTCCTGTCCAGCTGTTGTTCGGCTTGTTCTTCATCCTTGGTGACTTGGGTCACTTCTCCTTGGACTTGGGGGTGTTCCTCAGCTGCTTGGAAGGGTTCCTCTTCGTACCTAATGATGCATAGAGTATTTCGGTGAGGTAGAAACCAAGTTCCACTTGTATCCATATGCATGTAAACTAGGAAGGAGTTCACCTCAGTTTCCATTGCACGTGCTCTAGCTCTTGTCATGGGTCCACGTGGGGCTTGATGTGTTGGTGTAGAGTCCATGGGGATGATGGAAGGATGCTCCGCATCACACATCCATAGGATTCTTATTAGCAATTCTATAAGCACATAGTGCATCATCAAGTTTCTTAGACCAATTATTTCTGGATCTATTAACGGTCTTTTCCAAGATTAATTTGATTTCCCTGTTACTCAATTCAACTTGACCACTAGATTGAGGATAATAAGGCGGTGCCATTCTATGATTAACGTCATATTTCGCAAGAAGCTTTCGAAAAGCACCATGAATAAAATGTGAACCACCATTAGTCATTTAATATCTAGGGACTCCAAACCTCAGGAAAGTAACTTCTTTAAGCATCTCAATAGATATATTATGATTAGCACTTCTAGTTGGAATAGCTTCTACTCACTTAGTGACATAATCAACAACAACTGGAATATGCGTATATCCATTAGAGGAAGGAAAAGGTCCCATATAATCAAAGCCCCATACATCAAATGATCCAATAACAAGTGAATAATTCATAGGCATTTCCTGATGGGGGTCATCCCAAAAATTTGCATGCATCTTTGAAAAAGTAGGCCAATAAATACCAGACTATTATACCTTATGTTTTCAGCAGAACTACCATGATGTTGTTTTTGTGCAGAAATAAGAGTTCTCAGAATTGGACGAAACTTTTTGGAGAATTATTTGGAATAAATAAAAAATACTTGAACCAAGATCCACTTGAGGGGGGCCCAATTGCCCACTAGGAACCAGGGCACGCCACCCCCTCTAGCATGCCCTCGTGGGTAGTGGGGCCACGAGGCTCCGCTGGCCCTAATTCCAACTTTATAAAATCCTATTTCTGGATAAAAAGTAGGGGAGGAAGTTTCATCGTGTTTTACGATACGAAGCTGCCGCCACCTCCTGTTCTTCATCGGCAGGCCAGATCTAGAGCCTGTTCGGGACTCCGGAGAGGGGGGTCTTTGGTCTTCGTCATCACCAACCATCCTCCATCACCAACTTCATGATGCTTTCCGTAGGGAGTGAGTAATTCCTTCGTAGGCTTGCTGGACAGTGGTGGGTTGGATGAGATTCACCATGTAATCGAGTTAGTTTTGTTAGGGCTTGATTCCTAGTATCCACTATGTTCTAAGATTGATATTGCTATGACTTTGTTATGCTTAATGCTTGTCACTAGGGCCTGAGTGCCATGATTTCGGATCTGAACCGTTTATGTTTTCACCATTATATCCATGCTCTTGATCCGATCTTGCAAGTTATATGCACCTGTTACATGTTATGATCCGTAAACCCCAAGGTGCCAGTAATTGGGATACTTTCCAGTGATGACCATAGTTTGAGGAGTTCCACTATGTGTTAATGCTTTGTTCCGATTCTCTATTAAAAGGATGCCTTAATATCCCTTAGTTTCCTTATGGACCCCGCTGCCACGGGAGGGTAGGACAAAAGATGTCATGCAAGTTCTTTTCCATAAGCACGTATGACTATTTACGGAATACATGCCTACATTATATTTATGAACTGGAGCTAGTTCTGTGTCGCCCTACGTTATGACTGATATATGATGAATATCCTCCAACATTATCACCGATCCAATGCCTACGAGTTTTCACATATTGTTCTTGCTAAGTTACTACTGCTATTGCTACTGTTACTGTTTTTACTGTTACCACTGCTATTGTTACTACTACTACTATCAAACTATCATAGTATTGTGCTACTGATCACTTTGCTGCAGATATTTAATCTCCAGGTGTGGTTGAATTGACAGCTCAACTGCTAATACTTACAAATATTCTTTGGCTCCCCTTATGCCGAATCAATACATTTGGGTTGAATACTCTAGCCTCAAAAACTGTTGCGATCCCCTATACTTGTGTGTTATCAAGAATAATATGGAAATCAAATTCTTGTAGCAAAAGGATCCACCTGATCAACCTAGGTTTCGCATCTTTCTTTTCCATAATATATTTGATAGTAGCATGATCGGTGTGAATAGTTGCTTTAGAATCAACAATATAAGACCTGAATTTATCACATGCAAACACAACTGCTATTTTTTCTCTCTGTACTAGCATAATTTCTTTGAGCATTGTCTTGAGTTTAACTAGCATAATGAATAACATTCAATTTATTATCAACCCTTTGTCCTAGAACAGCACCAACAACATAGTCACTAGCATCACACATAATTTCAAAAGGTAGATTCCAATTAGGTGGTTAAACAATATATGTGTAGAAATTAAGGCTTTCTTAAGTATTTCAAAGGCTTCTACGCAATCATCATCAAAACAAATGGAACATATTTTTGCAAAAGATTAGTGAGACGCATAGAAATTTTAGAGAAATCTTCAATGAACCTTCTATAAAAACCAGCATGACCAAGGAAGCTTATTATACCTTTTATATCTTTAGGACATAGCATTTTCTCATTTGCATCTACTTTAGATTTATCTACCTCAATGCCTTTTTTAGAAATTTTATGCCCGAGGACTATACCTTCATTCACCATAAAGTGACACTTCTCCCAATTCAAGACAAGATTAGTTTCTTCACATCTCTGCAAAACTCGATCAATGCTTAAGCAATCATCATCCCATGAATAGAAAAAAATCAGCCATGAATACCTGAACAATCTTTTCACAAAAATAAGAGAATATAGCATTCGTAAATCTTTGAAAGGTAGCAGGTGCATTGGATAAACCAAAAGGCATATGTCTATAAGCATAAGTTCCAAAAGGAGAAGTAAAAGTAGTTTTCTCTTGGTCTTCTTTTGACACAGGTATTTGAGAGAAACCATAATATTCATCTAGGAAGCAGAAGTGTGGATGTTTACATAATCTTGATAACATTTGATCAATAAAAGGCAAGGGGTAAAGATCTTTTCTAGTAGCTTTTTTTAGTTTTCTGAAATCAATTACCATCCTATAGCCAGTTACAACCCTTTGTGGAATAAGTTCATTTTTATCATTAGGAACAACAGTAATGCCACCTTTCTTAGGAACACAATGAACAGGACATACCCATCTACTATCACCTATAGGATAAATTATACCTACTTCCAGAAGCTTTAATATCTTAGTTCTTACCAGATCCTTCATTTTAGGATTTAGGCGATGTTGATGATCAACGACTATTTTAGCATCAGACTCCATATTAATCTTGTGCTGACATAGAGTGGGACTAATGCCCTTAAGATCATAAAGAGTATATCCAATAGCAGCATGTTGCTTCCTAAGAGTTTTAAGTAATCCCTTTTCTTCATGCTCTGAAAGGTTAGCATTGATAATAACAGGATATATCTTCTTTTCATCAAGATAAACATATTTTGGGGTATCGGGTAATTGCTTTAATTCAAACATAGGATCACTCTTAGGTGGAAGAGGATCTCCAAGAGTTTCAATAGGTAAATTATTTTAAGGGCAGGTGCTTGCTTAAAGAATATTTCATCTATTTCATTTCTTTCATTCATATGCATATCATTTTCATGGTCTAGCAGATATTGTTCTAACGGGTTAGTAGGAGGTACGGAAATAGAAGCAAGACCAATAATTTCATATTTACTAGGCAATACTTTATCATGAGGTTGTCTACGAAATTTAGAGAAATTAAACTCATGAGATACATCACCGAAATTAACACTGACTGTTTCCCAATTGCAATCAATCTTAGCATTCACTGTATTTAGGAAAGGTCTACCAAATGTAATGGGACAAAAATCATCTTGTGGAGAACCAAGAACTAGAAAATCAGTAGGGTACTTGATCTTACCACACAAGACTTCACCATCTCTAACAATTCCAAGTGGTGAAATTGTATCTCTATTTGCAAGTTTAATAATGTCGTGGGAAAACACAGCCACCTATGAGTCCATCGGCCCCTTGTGGTTCGGCAAGGGGGGAAGGGCGCGTTGCACAAAGAGTGGAGAGCGTAGAACAGCACGGCAGCGTTGACATGGGTAGTTTTTACCCAAGTTCGGGCCGTCGCGAGGCGTAAAACCCTACTCCTACTTTGGTGGATTGATGTGTGGATGGTGTGGAGACGCAACACTCTTCCCTGGCAAGGTTTCCTTGGGACGAGAGCAGATACACGCGTATGAGTTTGCATAGGTCCGAATCCTTTCTAAGGTAGCCATGGCCCTCCTTTTATAGGTCAAGGGGTTACCACAATGGAAAAACAGTCATTATCCCATGATTACATAGCCATGATGCTATCATACCTAACTCTGTAGACAGGCCAGGATGCATTAAATGCACCACTTAGTGTCACGCCATGGAGTTGCCCGGCAAGCGTTGCCGCGCCACTTTAGTTGTATCTTGCCCTGTCTGCCTGACATGCCCCTGGACGGGTGTCATGCAGAGTGGATCTTCTCCTTGAGTGGCTGCCACGTGCCAGGAGGCAGCCACCTTGTCACTTGGGGGCTCGACACCACACTGATAAGTGACTTGAGTCACCGTGCGGTGGAGCGGTGGAATCTTGGTGGGGCGAGCCGCCCTCTGTATCCCCGGCAAGCTTGCCGGGGGTGTCTTGAGACTTGTCTTCTGGGTGGCCTCGACCTTGCCAGGCTCGCCTGCCCGGCAAGGGAGGTTTTTCCTTAGTGACGCCTTGCTTTCTTGGTAAGTCTTGGTCTTCTTGATCTGCCCTCTGATTTCTCAAAGAGCTATTTCTTCTGCTTGGCCTTGTCTTGGATGTTGCAACTTTGCTCTTGAGCCTGTGTACAATCTGGGCAACATACGCCAAGGTTTGTTGCACCGAAAGGAGCCTCCGGTCCTAGCCTGAATGTGTTGCTAAGCATTGTCAGGGTAGGCCTTGTCTAGTACACAGGCGAGAGGGTTGTGGTAGCTCGTCCTTTGAGATATTCTTTGCTTCTTCATTAAGCTATGCTTGAGTTAGTTTTCAGTTTTCCCGCGCGTCGTGCAAGACGTTGTGGGGGAGTTAATGAGCCACGATTCATGGGCTATCCATGTCCCAGTTCATGGGGCGGTAACCACCATTCCACTAGTTTTCCCGCCCCCGGTGCTTCCACCACGTGTGTTACATGCATCACGCGGTGTTGGTGGCAGATGCGGAGGGCGCGGGAATGAGTGCCATGGCAGAAAACCAGGCGTCGCGGATTGGTGCAGGGGGGCGGCTTTGATTCCTCGAGCCGTTGATGGCGTGGGGGAGCCGGACTGGAGGAGTGTGGCGGTTACCTCCAGGGTAAAGAGCCATCCCCTGCCCTGTTCACCTATAAAAGGGCACATGGATAGGGCTCTAGCCTTCACACCTCATTCTCCCCTTTCCTCTAGCACTCCTTCTTCATCCTGGCAAGAGGGCGAGGGCGCGGCGGCCCTCCGGTGGTGGCGACAAGGGCTTCTACTCGACAACATCTCCTGCCACATGTTGGGGACGCTGGGGCAGAGCCCGCCACGAGAGGAGGCAGAAGGGGGCATGGTCGTTGCCATCATGGTGCTCGAGGTCGAGTAGGACGGGCGGGTGCATTGATTGCCTCTTCGTGGGTCGCCCAGCCCCCAATTGAAGGCCACATCAGGGACCAGCCATTGGAGTTCATCATCAGGCTGCACAAACCACCGAGTGGTCACCTCCGCCTCTCCACTCCATTTGCAAGGGTGATGGAGCTTGAACAGACACGTGCGCTGAAGCTGCATATGAGGGGTTGCTGCAATGGCAGCATACGGGTGGATGTGGATTTTCCCTCCCCTCATGTTATACTCTTAGGGCGTGGCTGGAAAACTTTTGCTCGCGCCCACTGCTTGGTAGAGGGCACGTCCTCCATTTCAAACTAATGGAGGCTGATCTGCTCTCCATCAAGGTCTTCGGGTGCTCGGGAGCTCGCTTAGGGTGCTGCGCAAAGAGCTCGGCCGACGACGAAAGCTCCTCCTCGAGCGACAGCGACGAGGAGGATAGTGACGGCGATGACGATGGTGCCAGCCGGGAGGGCGACGACTCTGACTCCGGCTGATCTTCCGGTCACACCGTCACCATCAGCAGGGGGTAGGTGGCACTATCATTTGCACCTATTATTCCTTCCTGACAAGGAGATTTACCGGGGGCTTGGGTGTAGATGGCGCCACCTCCTCCTCCAGTTGTCTTCCAGCTGGACCTCGGCAGGCTTCCTCGTGGGCTCCGGCTTCATTCGCCCCGCCACATCCTGCTGGCCCTAGTGGCAGTGGCCAGGGGGATCCCTCCGCTAGTCTCTTCACCATCACCTTCGTCGGCGCCCTCCCGGTCTTGTCAGGCTGCTCCCAGCAGGGCCTGACAGGGTCAGGCTGGGCTTCTGCCCAGGCACCCCTTTCCCCTATTCACCTCCCATGGTAGTTCCTAGGAGGAGAGGGACAAGAAAGGGATTATGGGGCAGTTATCTTTTTTTAGTTTAAAATCTGTAGGCATCTGCCGAACTTTAGTCTAAATAATGTAAACTTCTTTACCCATGTTTGTGTTCTGTAAGATATGTACTTGCTTATCAGCATATTAATGAAAAATACAAGCCTTGCCGAGTACTTGTGCATGTATCATGTCCATGCAGAGGTGAGGTGCCTCTATACGTCCAAGTAAACGAGTCTCCCCCGGCAAGCCATCCTACCGGTGCCTTTAGTTTGTTGCCACCGGGCAAAGCCTGTCGGGCATAAAACTATAAAAGGACAAGCCCCTCGTTGAACCCTCTCCATCAAAGTCCACTGCAACCACCTTACCCAAAGCAACGTTCGGGACAAAGGATGGGAGCACTGATGACCCACAAGTATAGGGGAAATATCGTAGTCCTTTCGAAAAGTAAGAGTGTCCAACCCAACAAGGAGTAGAAGGAAATGACAAGCGGTTTTCAGTAAGGTATTCTCTGCAAGCACTGAAATTGTAGGTAACAGATAGTTTTGTGATAAGATAATTTGTAACGGGTAAAAAGCAATGAAAGTAAATAAGGTGCAGCAAGGTGGCCCAATCCTTTTTGTAGCAAAGGACAAGCCTGGACAATTTCTTATAATGAGAAAAGCGCTCCCGAGGATACATGGGAATTATGGTCAAGCTAGTTTTCATCACGCTCATATGATTCGCGTTTGGTACTTTGATAATTTGATATGTAGGTGGATCGGTGCTTGGGTACTGCCCTTTCTTGGACAAGCATCCCAATTATGATTAACCCCTATTGCAAGCATCCGCAACTACAAAAGAAGTATTAAGGTAAACCTAACCATAGCATGAAACTAGTGGATCCAAATTAGCCCCTTATGAAGCAACGCATAAACTAGGGTTTAAGCTTCTGTCACTCTAGCAACCCATCATCTACTTATTACTTCCCAATGCCTTCCTCTAGGCCCAAATAATGGTGAAGTGTCATGTAGTGGACATTCACATAACACCACTAGAGGAGAGACAACATACATCTCATCAAAATATCGAACGAATACCAAATTCACATGACTACTAATAGCAAGACTTCACCCATGTCCTTAGGAACAAATGTAACTACTCATAAAGCATATTCATGTTCACGATCAGAGGAGTATTAATATGCATTAACGATCTGAACATATGATATTCCACCAAGTAAACCAATTAGCATCAACTACAAGGAGTAATCAACACTACTAGCAACCCACAAGTACCAATTTGTGGTTTTGATACAAGATTGGATACAAGAGATGAACTAGGGGTTTGAGAGGAGATGGTGCTGGTGAAGATGTTGATGGAGATTGACCCCATCCCGATGAGAGGATCGTTGGTGATGACAATGGTGATGATTTTCCCCTCCCGGAGGGAAGTTTCCCCAGCAGAACAGCTCCGCCAGAGCCCTAGATTGTTTCCGCCAAGGTTCCGCCTTGTGGCGGCGGAGTTTCGTCCCGTAAGCTTGCTTATGATTTTTTCCAGGGTAAGAGACTTCATATAGCAGAAGATGGGAACCGGAGGGCCACCAGGGGGCCCACGAGACAGGGGGCGCGCCCAGTAGGGGGGCGCCCCCCACCCTCGTGGCCAGGGTGCGGGCCCCCTCTGGTACTTTCTTTGCTCAATAATTCTTATTAATTCCAAAAATGACTTTCCTGGAGTTTCAGGACTTTTGGAGCTGTGCAGAATAGGTTTCCAATATTTGCTCCTTTTCCAGCCAGAATCCCAGTTGTCGGCATTCTCCCTCTTCATGATAAACCTTGTAAAATAAGAGAGAGTAGCCATAAATATTGTAACATAATGTGTAATAACAGCCCATAATGCAATAAATAGTGATATGAAAGCATGATGCAAAATGGACGTATCAACTCCCCCAAGCTTAGACCTCGCTTGTCCTCAAGCGGAAGCCGATATCAAAAAATATGTCCACATGTTTAGAGATAGAGGTGTCGATAAAAATAAAATACAGACATGAGGTTATTTTGTCACATGAATATATATATATATATATATATATATATATATATATTGTCATATAAAAATAAAATATGTCCACATGATCATTCTTATAACAGCAACATATATATTTTTTGTCATATGAATTCTTATGCTCAAGTAACAATCTATTCACAATGTCAAGTATGGATCATAAACTTCATTGAGAACTAGCAAACTATAATCTCAGTCATTGAAGCAATTGCAATTTGTCATAACATCAGAAAGAGTCAAGAATAGAGCTTTTCAGCAAGTCCACATACTCAACTATCATATAGTTTTCTACAATTGCTAACACTTACGCAATACTTATGGTTATGGAGTTTTAATCAGACACTAAGAAAGATAGGGGCTTATAGTGTTGCCTCCCTACGTATTCACCTTTGGGTGATGTTAACAATAATAGTTCATGCTAACTTACATCCAATTGGATATATATATCAGGATCTTTCCAACACGAGGTGCTTGCCAAAGGATAAAATGAAAAAAAGGGAAAGGTGAAAATCACCTTGACTCTTGCATAAAGTAAAGAACATAAAGTAAAAGATAGGCCCTTCGCAGAGGAAAGCAGAGGTTGTCAGGTGCTTTTAGGGTTGGATGCACAAAATCTTAATGCAAAAGAACGTCACTTTATATTGCCACTTGAGGTATGAACCTTTATTATGCAGTCCATCGCTTTTATTACTTCCATATCACACGATCGTATAAAGCTTATTTTCTTCGCACTAATAAGTCATACATATTTAGAGAGCAATTTTTATTGCTTGCAACATGACAACTTACTTGAAGGATCTTACTCAATCCATAGGTAGGTATGGTGGACTCTCATGGCAAAACTGGGTTTAAGGATATTTGGAAGCACAAGTAGTATCTCTACTTGGTGCAAGGAATTTGGCTAGCATGAGGGGGAAAGGCAAGCTCAACATGTTGGACGATCCATGATAATATAATTTAACTGAGATGTGAGAAAACATAACCCATTACGTTGTCTTCCTTGTCCAACATCAACTCTTTAGCATGTCATACTTAATGAGTGCTCACAATTATAAAAGATGTCCAAGATAGTATATTTATATGTGAGAACCTCTCTTTCTTTATTACTTCCTATTAATTGCAACAATGACCAAAGCTATGTTTGTCAACTCTCAACAACTTTTATGCTTCATACTCTTTATATGTGAAGTCATTACTATCCATAAGATCAATATGAACTCTTTTATTTCTTTTTATTCTTTCTATTTTCTCTAGATCATAGCAGGATAGAAAAGCCCTTGACTCAACACTAATATTTATTATATAGCTCACGGACTCGATTACATAGAAGGATCAAGGCAAAACTCAAAACTAATTTATACCAAAACTTCAATCTACTAGATCAAGATATTACTAAAAGGATCGAACTAAGTAAACGGTAAAGATAGGAGTGTGATGGTGATACGATACCGGGGCACCTCCCCCAAGCTTGGCAGTTGCCAAGGGAGTGCCCATACCCATTTGATTATGTCCTCGGAGGTGATGAAGGTGTTGTTGATGATGTAGGCTTCTTCCTCAATTTACGCTTGAGGATAGTATTTTGCTCCTTTAGATCATCGATCTCCTGCTCAAGGCTTAATATTCTTCTGCATAGTTCCTATTTGTCTTCCTACAAGAGACGAAAAGAGATAAACTCGATCTTTGGCTTCTTTGCTCTATCAGGGAGGCTTGACTTTTTAAACTCCACATGCATGTCCCCAGGTTGAGGTAACGGGACTTCATCCTCATCTGAGCTCGTCTCCTCCTTTCCCTTAGGCTCGTAGTCTTCCTCTTCTTCAGTGGTCCAGCCAGAATGCTCCAAGACCCCGTAGACCTTAGGGTCTGCAAGGTAATCAGCCACATAGCTTTCTCCTTCCGAATCCTGAGATGACATATTGCTCTAATCTGCTACAGAGATAGCTCGAAACGAAAACAGGAGATTTTTGCATGATACGGTGGTCAAAACCTTCGGGAGACTATATAATGAATTTTTACCGACCAAAATAAGTATCGTGCAAGAAAACGGAGTCCAGGAGGCACACGAGGTGCCCACGAGGCAGCGGGGCGCGCCCTGTAAGGGTGGGCGCGCCCTCCACCCTCGTGGAGGGCTCGTGTCCTTCCCAGATTACTTCTTGCTTTCCAAAATTCTTAAATATTCCAAAATGGAGAAAAATTGCCATTAGAATCATTTTGGAGTCGGTTTACTTACATTACCACATACCTATTCCTTTTCGGAGTCTGAAACATTCTGGAAAGTGTCCCTTATGTATTCCTCCGGGGTTACGGTTTCAATAATATTAGTTTCAACATTTATAGGATTACCTGAGATATAGTGTTTGATTCTTTGACCGTTCACCAACTTTGGATTTGTGCCTTCGAAGTTGTTGATTTTTATGGCACCGGAACAATAGACCTCCTCGATAATGTAAGGACCTTCCCATTTAGAGAGAAGTTTTCCTGCAAAAAATCTTAAACGAGAGTTGAATAGCAACACATAATCACCTACGTTAAACTCACGCTTTTGTATCCTTTTGTCATGCCATCTTTTAACTTTTTCTTTGAACAACTTGGCATTCTCATATGCTTGGGTTCTCTATTCATCAAGTGAGCTAATGTCAAATAACCTCTTCTCACCGGCAAGTTTGAAGTCATAGTTGAGCTCTTTAATGGCCCAATATGCTTTATGTTTAAGTTAGAGAGGTAAGTGACATGCTTTTCCATAAACCATCTTATATGGATACATACCCATAGGATTTTTATATGCAATTCGATAGGCCCATAATGCATCATCAGGTTTCCTGGACCAATTCTTTCTAGATCTATTAACAGTCTTTTGCAAAATTAATTTGAGCTCTCTATTACTCAATTCTACTTGACCACTAGACTGTGGGTGATAAGGGGATGCAATTCTATGATTAACATCATACTTAGCAAGCATTTTACGAAAAGCACCATGAATAAAATGTGAACCACCATCAGTCATGAGATATCTAGGGACTCCAAACCTCGGAAAAATAACTTCTTTAAGCATCTTAATAGAGGTGTTATGATCAGCACTACTAGTTGGAATAGCTTCTACCCACTTAGTAACGTAATCAACATCGACTAAAATATGTGTATATCCATTATAGGCAGCAAAAGGTCCCATATAATCAAAGACCCAAACATCAAATGGTTCAACAACAAGAGAATAATTCATAGGCATTTCTTGACGTCTACTAATATTACCAACTCTTTGACATTCATCACAAGACAAGACAAACTTACGGGCATCTTTGAAGAGAGTAGGCCAGGATTGCAATACCTTGTGTGCAGTTCTATCTCCAGCGTGGTGTCCTCCATATGGTTCGGAGTGACACTTGCGTAGGATCTGTTCATGTTCATGCTCAGGTACACAACGTCTAATAACACCATCTACTCCTTTATAAAGGTGTGCGTCATCCCAGAAGTAATGTCTTAAATCATAAAATAACTTTTCTTTTCCTGGTATGTGAAACTAGGTGGTATAAATTTAGCAACAATGTAATTAGCATAATCATCATACCATGGAGCACTACGAGAAGCATTAATGACCGCTAATTGTTCATCAGGAAAGCTATCATCAATAGGTAGTGGGTCATCAAGAACATTCTCTAACCTAGACAAGTTGTCCGCAACGGGGTTCTCAGTTCCCGTTCTATCAATAATATGCAAATCAAATTCTTGGAGCAAGAGGACCCATCTAATAATTCTAGGTTTAGCATCTTTCTTTTCCATAAGATATTTAATAGCAGCATGATCAGTGTGAATAGTTACTTTAGAATCAACAATATAAGGTCTGAACTTATCACAAGCAAATACAACTGCTAAGAATTCTTTTTCAGTAGTAGCATAATTTCTCTGGGCAGTATCAAGAGTTTTAGTAGCATACTGGATAACATTTAATTTCTTATCAACTCTTTTCCCTAGAACAGTACCTACAGCATAATCACTAGCATCACACATAATTTCAAAGGGTAAATTCCAATCAGGTGGCTGAACAATAGGTGCAGTGATCAAAGCTTTCTTAAGTATTTCAAATGCTTCTACACAATCATCATCAAAGACAAAAGGAATATATTTTTGCAATAAATTAGTCAGAGGCCTAGAGATTTTAGAAAAGTCCTTAATGAACCTCCTATAAAAACCAGCATGACCAAGGAAACTTCTTATACCTTTAATGTCCTTGGGAGATGGCATCTTTTCAATAGCATCAATTTTAGCTTTATCAACTTCAATACCTCTTTTAGAAATTTTATGCCCCAAAACAATGCCTTCATTAACCATAAAGTGACACTTTTCCCAATTCAAGATGAGACTAGTGTCTTTGCATCTCTGCAAAACTCAATCAAGGTTGCTCAAGCAATCATCAAAAGTGGATCCATAAAAGGACAATCATCCATGATACCTCACAAATCTTTTCACAGAAGTCAGAGAATATAGACATCATGCATCTTCGAAAGGTAGCAGGTGCATTACATAAACCAAAAGGCATACGTCTATAAGCAAAAGTACCGAAAGGGCAAGTAAAAGTAGTTTTTGATTGATCTTCTGCTGACACAAGTATTTGAGAGAAACCAGAATAACCATCTAGAAAGCAGAAATGTGTATGTTTGGATAGTCTTTCTAGCATTTGATAAATAAAAGGTAAAGGATATTGATCTTTCTTAGTAGTTTTATTTAATTTATGGAAATCAATTACCATCCTATAACCTGTGATAATTCTTTGCAGAATCAATTCATCTTTATCATTAGGAACAACAGTAATATCTCCCTTCTTAGGGACGCAATGGACAGGACTTACCCAATCACTATCAGCGACGGGATAAATTATACCTGCCTCAAGGAGCTTTAGTATCTCCTTTCCTACCCCTTCTTTCATCTTAGGATTTAACCGTTGTTGATGATCTCTAACAGGTTTGGAGCCTTCGTCCAATTTAATTTTGTGTTGGCATAGAGTGGGACCAATGCCCTTAAGATCATCCAGAGTATATCCAATAGCAACACGGTGCTTCTTCAGAGTTTTCAATAATCTTTCCTCTTCCTACTCTGAAAGGTTAGCACTAATAATAACAGGATATATCTTCTTTTCATCAAGATGAGCATATTTAAGGTTATCAGGTAAAGGTTTGAGCTCAAACACGGGATCACCCTTGGGTGGAGGAGGATCCCCTAGGATTTCAACAGGCAAGTTGTGTTTCAGAATAGGACCATGTTTTAGGAATAATTCATCTATTTCCCTTCTTTCATTCATTAACATATCATTGTCATGGTCTAGCAAGTATTGTTCTAATGGATCAGTAGGAGGCACGGCAATAGAAGCAAGACCAATAATTTCATCCTTACTAGGAAATTCTTTATCATGGGGTTGTCTACAAAATTTAGCAAAATTAAACCCATGTTTCATATCCCCCAAGCCAATTGTAACAACATTCTTTTTGCAATCAATCCTAGCATTAGCAGTATTCAAGAAGGGTCTGCCAAATATAATGGGACAAAAGTCATCTTGTGGGGAACCAAGAACAAGAAAATCAGCAGGATATTTAACTTTCCGACACAAGACTTCAACGTCTCTAACAATCCCAAATGGTGTAATAGTATCTCTATTAGCAAGCTTAATTGTAACATCAATATCTTCTAACTCAGCGGGTGTGATATCATGCATAATTTCTTCATATAAGGAAAAAGTTATTGCACTAGCACTAGCACCCATATCACATAAGCCATCATAACAATGATCTCCTATTTTAACAGAAATAACAGGCATGCCTACAACAGGTCTATGTAGCTTAGCATCTGGTCTAGCAATACTAGCAGCTTCATCACAGAAGTAAATAACATGCCCATCTATATTATCATCCAAGAGATCTTTAACCATAGCAATACTAGGTTCAACTTTAATTTGCTCAGGAGGTGTATATGTTCTAGTATTACTCTTACGAACCACAGTTGAAGCTTTAGCATCATCCTTTGTCCTAACAGGGAAAGGTGGTTTCTCAACATAAGTAGTAGGAATAATAGGATCATTATAAGTGATAGTCTTTTCTTCAACTGTAATAGGTGCAACTACTTTTACTTCAATGGGAGGATTATATTTAAACCACTTCTCCTTAGGGAGATCAACGTGAGTACCAAAAGATTCACAGAAAGAAGCTACTATCTCAGAGTCAAGTCCATATTTAGCGCAAAATCCACAAAAAGCATCGGTATCCATAAAAGATTTAACACAATCAAACTTAGGTGTCATACCTGACTCCTTACCATCGTCGGAACCCCAATCTTTAGAGTTGCATTAATTCTTTCCAATAAATCCCACTTGAATTCAGTAGTCTTCAGCATATAAGAACTAGCACTGGAAGTATCGAGCATGGAGCGATCATTGAGAGAAAGCCGGGCATAAAATTTTTGAATAATCATATCTCCTGAGAGCTCATGATTTGGGCATGAATATAACATTGACTTAAGCCTCCCCCAAGCTTGAGCGATGCTTTCTCCTTCGCGAGGCCAAAAATTATATATGTAATTACGATCACGATGAACAAAATGCATAGGATAGAACTTCTGGTGAAATTCCAACTTCAATCGTTTATAGTTCCAAGATCCCGTATCATCACATAGCCTATACCATGTCAATGCATATCCCTTCAAAGATAAAGGGAAGACCTTCCTCTTAACAACATCATCAGGTATACCTGCAAGCTTAAATAATCCACAAACTTCATCCACATAGATAAGGTGTAAATCGGGATGCAATGCTCCATCTCCTGCAAAAGGATTAGCTAGCAGTTTCTCTATCATACCCAAAGGAATCTCAAAGTAAACATTTTTAGTAGGTTCAGTAGGTTGAGGAGCACCTCTTTGTTGTACTGGTAGGGGCGAAGTTGCCCCGAACAAGCCCCTCAAAGGATTAGTTTCCATAGTAACAAGTGACAGAAAATTTCAGCACACTATATAAATGTTTCCTTACCAGGTTCCACTCACCAAAGGCGCTTCACTCCCCAGCAATGGCGCCAGAAAAGAGTCTTGATGACCCACAAGTATAGGGGATCTATCGTAGTCCTTTCGATAAGTAAGAGTGTCGAACCCAGAGAGGAGCAGAAGGAAATGACAAGCAGTTTTCAGTAAGGTATTCTCTGCAAGCACTGAAATTGTAGGTAACAGATAGTTTTGTGATAAGATAATTTGTAATGGGTAACAAGCAATGAAAGTAAATAAGGTGCATCAAGGTGGCCCAATCCTTTTTGTAGCAAAGTACAAGCCTGGACAATTTCTTATAATGAGAAAAGCGCTCCCGAGGACACATGGGAATTATCGTCAATCTAGTTTTCATCACGCTCATATGATTCACCTTCGGTACTTTGATAATTTGATATGTGGGTGGATCGGTGCTTGGGTACTGCCCTTTCTTGGACAAGCATCCCACTTATGATTAACCCCTATTGCAAGCATCCGCAACTACAAAAGAAGTATTAAGGTAAACCTAACCATAGCATGAAACTAGTGGATCCAAATCAGCCCCTTACGAAGCAATGCATAAACTAGGGATTAAGCTTCTGTCACTCTAGCAACCCATCATCTACTTATTACTTCCCAATGCCTTCCTCTAGGCCCAAATAATGGTGAAGTGTCATGTAGTCGACGTTCACATAACACCACTAGAGGAGAGACAACATACATCTCATCAAAATATCGAACGAATACCAAATTCACATGACTACTAATAGCAAGACTTCACCCATGTCCTCAGGAACAAACGTAACTACTCACAAAGCATATTCATGTTCAGGATCAGAGGAGTATTAATATGCATTAAGGATCTGAACATATGATCTTCCACCAAGTAAACCAATTAGCATCAACTACAAGGAGTAATCAACACTACTAGCAACCCACAGGTACCAATTTGTGGTTTTGATACAAGATTGGATACAAGAGATGAACTAGGGTTTTGAGAGGAGATGGTGCTGGTAAAGATGTTGATGGTGATTGACCCCCTCCCGATGAGAGGATCGTTGGTGATGACGATGGTGATGATTTCCCCCTCCCGGAGGGAAGTTTCCCCAGCAGAACAGCTCCGCGGGAGCCCTAGATTGATTCCGCCAAGGTTCCGCCTCGTGGCGGCGGAGATTCATCCTGTAAGCTTGCCTATGATTTTTTTTCCAGGGTAAGAGACTTCATATAGTAGAAGATGGGCACCGAAGGGCCACCAGGGGGCCCATGAGACAGGGGGTGCGCCCAGTAGGGGGGGCGCGCTCCCCACCCTCATGGCCAGGGTGTGGGCCCACTCTGGTACTTTCTTTGCTCAATAATTCTTATTAATTCCAAAAATGACTTTTTACTGGGTGCGCTCCCCACCCTCGTGGCCAGGGTGTGGGGCCCCTCTGGTACTTTCTTTGCACAATAATTCTTATTAATTCCAAAAATGACTTTCATGGAGTTTCAGGACTTTTGGAGCTGTGTAGAATAGGTTTCTAATATTTGCTCCTTTTCCAGCCAGAATCCCAGCTGCCGGCATTCTCCCTCTTCATGATAAACCTTGTAAAATAAGAGAGAATAGCCATAAGTATTGTAACATAATGTGTAATAACAGCCCATAATGCAATAAATATCGATATAAAAGCATGATGCAAAATGGACGTATCAAGCACCTATGTTTCGAAGGTGACGATGTTTTCATATGTACAAGTTTTCACTTTACAAAACAGGTATGGATAAGAAAAAGGAACTTATCGATTTGGCTTGCCAGGGACCGCTATGTAGGCTTGTCTCCATTTCTTCTCTTCGAGATCAAGTCCACGGCAAGAACCCTGTAGCTTAGTGCGGATGAAAACAGAGCTATATGCGACCTTATCTACATGAACATGGTATGCTCATGATATGCTTATGCATGCATGCAATTTTCGCCCCCCCCCCCCCCAGCGCTTCGTTTATTTATCTGGGGCTAAGGTTTTGCGCCTTTCTTTGTACAAAGGGTTACATGCAACTTCGGCAAGGCTTGTACAAAAGGGTGGCTGTCGGGCAGGACCCAACAACTGCGCCTTATGGGTAGAACTTACGGAGATGCTCAATGTTCCATGAGTTTTGCAATTGAATGCCATTTTCGGTCTCCAGAGGGACTGCGCCAGGTCTGGTGACTCGTACTACCCAGTATGGGCCTTCCCACTTTGGTGTCAACTTGTTTGCATCCTTAGCAGACTGAACATGCCTAAGGACAAGGTCGCCTTCCTCAAAACTCTGGGCATGAACCCTGCGGTTGTGATAGCGACGCAGGGCTTGCTGGTAGCGTGCAGCACGCCTAGCAGCCCGGAGACGGTTCTCCTCAAGTAGCACAGCATCGTCACGCCGATGTTGTTCATGCGCTACTTCATCATAGGCAAGCACTCGAGGTGATCCGAATATGAGTTCTGTGGGCATCACTGCTTCTTCCCCATAGACTAGGGAGAAGAGAGCCTGGACGGTAGCTCGATTTGGTGTCATACGGAGGGACCAAAGAACCACCGTCAGCTCATCGATCCATCGCCTGCCACACTTCTGCAGCCTATCAAATGTTCTTCTCTTGAGTCCTCGTAGCACTTCAGCATTTGCCCTCTTAGCTTGTCAGTTGCTTCTGGGATGGGAAACAGTGGAAAATGAGACCTTGCTTCCTAGGGCATGAACGTGTCGCATGAAGGCGCGGCTTGTGAATTGGGTGTCATTATCAGTGATGGCTCTGGTGGGTACTCTGAAATGGCACACCAATCCTTTCAAGAACCTGATAGCTGACTGTGCGGTCACCTTCACGGGTGAGGGAGTCCTGGACTAAGGGGTCCTCGGGCGTCCGGTCTATCCAATATGGGCCGGACTGATGGGCTGAAAGATGAAGGAAGAAGGCCACCTCCCGTGTCCGGTTAGGACTCCTGTATCCATGAACGGCAAGATTAAGTGTCCAGATATACTGTTTCCTTTCTCTGTAAACCGACTCTGTACAACCCTAGGCCCCTCTGGTGTTTATATAAACCAGAGGGCTTAGACCGAAGATAGGATCATAACATTGATAGGCTAGATAATCTAGGGTTTAGCCATTACGATCTCGAGGTAGATCAAATCTTGTAACCCCTATACTCATCGAATACAATCAAGCAGGACGTAGGGTTTTACCTCCCTTAAGAGGGCCCGGACCTGGGTAAACAATGTTTCCCTTTGTCCATTGTTACCATTGATCCTCAGACATACAGCTTGGGCCCCCTACCCGAGATCTGCCTGTTTTGACATCAACGTTGGTGCTTTCATTGAGAGCTCCGTTGTGTGGTCAATGGAAGGATTGATGGTGCGCCTCTTCATCAACAATGATATCGTGTCCAGGGAGACTTTTCTTCCCAGATAGGTCTTTGTGTTCGGCAGCTTTGTGGTACGTGCTGACTCAACCGGCCGCCTCGAGCAGGTCGATAGCTACACCCCTGGTCACCAAATCAGGTTTGGGAACTTGAACTATGTCGCTGATATCCAAGGGGATCTAATCTTCGAGGGATTCGTGGCCCCGACTGCTGCTTCCCACCCTCATAAAGAGGGCCCTTCGGATCCGCTATCAGATCCTATCCAGGGGCGAATGCTCACACCTGCCTCGGCCTTAGATCCGGGCCAGATTGCATTTTCCAACGACGGGGGGATCGACCCCGCCGAACTCTGTCCTATCATAGAACTCTCAGCCAGAAACCCAGATGTGATCGTGCCATTGGTAACTCTAGAATTAGACGAGACTCTCCCAGTCATCAGAGAGCCAGACTCGCCCTTGGAGGATAACTTTGAATCACTGAGGTTCGCACCCCCCGGACTCAATCAAGTGTCGGGCCCCGCTGATCGGCAGACGCCCATCCAGCTTTTGCTTTTAGATGAAGTGTTGGGCTTAATGCAATCCCTTGCCATTACAGAAGTGTCACCTCTGAACTACACCCAGCACAGGCTGGGGGTGAGGTCAGGGAATTTTTCACCCCACCCACCACCCACTTAATAGCCATTGTCGAGGATTTAACCGACATGCTAGGCTACACCTTCAAAGACATCGACGGCATGGACGATGATGCCGACGTCGAGCAAAGCCAAAACCCGCCTATTACAGGCTGTTGGACGGCCACTTCTACCTACTATGTATACATCCTGGACACTCCTGAAGAAAAGGACGATGACGGTGTTCAAGATCCAGGCATGGACAAGCCCATCGACGAGCCACCAAAGCGCCGGCGTCAGCGGTGCCCCTCACGATCGCGTCGGGCAAAGGATAGCACTACCGGCACCAGAGATAATGAAACCCCGGACAACACCGAAGACCACCCCGTCAAAACAAGACGAGAGGGAGGAGGGTCAGTATAGCCCAGAACACGCTGATCACGAGGACTAAGAGGACAGTAATTACTTACCTATCTTCGAAGAGGATATGAGCCTCGGTGACGAAGATTTCATCGTCCCAAAGGAACCCCTCAAACAAGAACGCTTCAAGCGACAACTCATCACCACTGCGCGGAGCCTGGAAAAGAAACAGCAGTAGCTTTAGGCTAAATAGGACATGCTCAACGATAGATGGACTAAGGTCCTAGCCGTCAAAGAGTACGGCCTTGAGCGACCAGTAAAGAGTTACCCTAAGCACAGGCTGCTGCCACAATTCGATGATGAAGCCCTCGAGCCAATTCAGTAGATTTACAACTATGCTGATCAGCCAGACCGACCACCACGTGGACGGGACAAAACGGCCTATCAGGCCGAACACCAGCCCGCACCACCTTGCTGTAGAGGTAAGGAGACTGCGGCGCCGGACTACACCTATGACTTACATTAGGACCTGGCCAATAAAGCCGGTCAGACCAGATCGATCTATGGATCCAGAGGACGTGCTCCAGTACGGGATGGCGACCACCAAACCTGGCGCGATCAACATCATCAAGTTCGAGGCCAGCACTAAACACAGATGTCATCTGAACTATGTTGCGATGTAGCCAGGTATAGAAGTGCCGCACACCCTATGTACTTTACCGATGAAGTAATGCAGCACCAATTTCCGGAAGGGTTTAAACCCGTAAACATCGAACAATATGATGGAACAACAGACCCTGCCGTCTGGATTGAGGATTTTCTTCTCCACATTCACATGGCTTGTGTAGATGACCTCCACGCCATCGAATACCTCCCCTTAAAGCGGAAGGGACCAGCACGACACTGGTTGAATAGCCTCCTAGAGAGCTCCATAGGGAGCTGGGAATATTTAGAAGACGCTTTCCTGGACAACTTTCAGGGCACCTATGTCTGGCCTCCGGATGCCGACGACCTAAGTCACATGATCCAGCAACCCGGAGAGTCGGCCCACAAACTTTGGAATCGGTTCCTCATTAAAAAGAACCAAATCATGGACTGTCCAGATGCAGAAGCCTTAGCGGCCTTTAAACATAGCATCCGTGATGAATGGCTAGCCCGACACCTCGGGCAGGAAAAGCCAAAAACCATGGCAGCCCTCACAACACTTAAGACCCGCTTCTGCGTAGGCAAAGATATCTGGCTAGCTCATAGAAGCAATAGTTACAGCAATCCCGGCATCTCTGAGGCTAGGGACGGCAATGTCAGGCCACACCACAACAAAAATAAACGCTGGAATAACAAGACGACACCGAAGACATGGCAGTTAATGCCGGATTCAGTGGTTCTAAATCCGGACAACGGAAGGAACCTTTCAAAGGCAACAGGGGCGATCCATCCAACATGGAAAAAATCCTCGAGAGGCCCTGTCAGATTCATGGTACCCCTGACAAGCCTGCTAACCACACCAATAAAAATTGCTGGGTTTTTAAACAGGCCGGTAAGTTAAATACCGAACACAAGGGGAAGGGACCTCCAAGCGAGGATGACGATGAGCCCCGTCAGCGAAACACCAGGGGTCAGAAGCAGTTTCCCCCCAAAGTAAAAACTGTAAACATGATCTACGTCACTCATATACCCAAAAGGGAGCGCAAGCGCGCATTAAGGGATGTCTACGCCATAGAGCCTGTCGCCCCAAAGTTCAATCCATGGTCAGCCTGTCTGATCACCATTGATCGCAGGGATCACCCAACTAGTATCCATCACGGGGCTCGGACGCCCTGGTACTTGATCCTACCAATGACGGATACCATCTCACTAGAGTCCTTGTGGACGACGGCAGCAGACATAACTTGATCTATCAAGATATTGTGTGCAAAATGGGCATCGACCCATCAAGAATCAAGCCAAGCAACATTACCTTTAAAGGAGTGATACCCAGCGTGGAGGCCCGTTGTACGGGCTCATTAACACTAGAAGTGGTATTCGGCTCTCCTGAAAACTTCCGCAGTGAAGAACTAATCTTTGATATCGTCCCTTTCTGTAGTGGCTATCATGCACTGCTCAGACGAACCGATTTCGCCCGTTTCAATGTGGTCCCGCACTACGCTTATTTAAAGCTTAAAATGCCCGGACCGTGGGGCGCCATTACAGTGAATGGAAATAGGGAGCGCTCCCTCCACACCGAAGAGCACACCACGGCCCTGGCAGCCAAGGTATACGGCGGCCTCATCAAGCCGAACAATGCATCGGCCATTAAGACCAATGACATTGCCAAAAAGGTCCGGCCCGCACCTCCTGAAGATAGCTCGGCGGACCTAGACCCCAAATAGCAATTCTACCTCCGTCAACTACCCCATAAGGCCGCGGTATATGTACCGCGCGCACATAACTATGCACTTTAAATACCTTGGGCAACACTGGAGGCACACCGCGGGACTGGTCCATAGTGCAGCTCGACCCTATTCGGACCTCACATACCTTTTTGCTTTCTTTTCTCTTTCATTGCAGGTTCTTTTGAAAACCTAAAAGTTGTATGGTTGCATGAGGGATCCCTCTTTGGTCCCTCTATATCTTCTTTACAGACAACCACCTTACCTCTCCTCTTTGGTCCCTCTATATCTTCTTTGGTCCCACTAGTAAGGAGAAATGGCGCAGACATGCGGCAGGGTACCATTGGGATCTTTAGACCATTACGTTAAGGCCCTATGTAAACATTTCCCTTATACAAATTTTCTGGCATGTAACATGTCCTCAATATTCATGGCACTATTTTCCTGAACACGTCTCGATGTATCAATAAAGATATAAATGAAGAAAATGATCACCACTCTTTGTTTGGTATGCATGTTATATTATCATTTGTGTTCCCTCCTTACTTCTAATCGACATACATGCTTTAGCCCGGCCTTTGCGTCGGGGGCTGTCTTCGGTCCTTCACATTTCAAAAAGCCTGAACACCTATAGGGAACTCTTTGGCATCCTGGAAATTGCATTATATGCATCGACTCCGATTCATGTCTTTGGTCTATAGTTGGGTTGCCCGGCTCCTGTGCTTACCACCTTACATTCCGCCAGTTCTGCTAAGGTAGTAAAGGGAGAACTACTGCGATTGTATTTCTGGTTCATCTGGTTAAGTACCTCAGTAGAGAAAGCCAAAAACTAACTGTCATGATAAGTGAGAGCTGGTCAGCAATCTGGTGACTAAGTGTTATACTACTGATCGTTAGCGATTCTTGCCGTGTTACATGAGGGGCTAGGATTTGACCAGCCATGTTGCGAAGGCACCATAATCTGGATTGTCGCTCAATGCAACATGGGTTACTAGTTAACCCAACCAATGGACTCCTATGGCTAAGTGAAGGTAATAAAGCCGCATAGTCTGATTTCCTAGTTCACCACGCGGACGCCTCCTATAAGGACCAAGACGTTGGATAAAGTGCGGCCACACGTTCACGAACACCCATGTACTATTTACATGGGGACAGAAGCCAACGACTGGCAACCTTCAGAAGTATAAATAATAAACGGCCGCACGGGAGGATAAAGATAACACAAAAGGCGTAATCATAGCGCGAATTCATAGCATGGTGTTCTTCCACCAGAATACATTTAATCAAATATAACATCCTTTGAGCATTAGCCCTCTACTATTCGGGCAACCACTAGGACATCTTCAAAGTATCTCTCCGGCTTGCGGTGGTCCTTGCCTTCGGGCGGGCCTGCAGCTGCCGCGTCGGTAGCCTTCATCTTCACCCAGTGCATGTTGACATGAGCAAAGGACATTCGCACACCTTCTATGCATGCCGAGCGCTTCACAACTTCAACTCGGGGCAGCGCATCGACGAGTCGCCTCACCAGGCCGAAGTAGCTGCTTGGAATTGGTTTGGCTGGCCAAAGTCGGACTATGATGTCCTTCATGGCCAAATCGGACATCCTATGCAGCTCTGACAGTTACTTCGTCTGGTTTTTCAACAACGTCGGGTGCTCTGGCGCCAGGAACTGTGACCAGAACAGCTTCTCTGTCAAGTTCCCCTCCTGGGCTCAGAAGAATTGTGCGGCGTCGGCAGCACTCTTCGGAAGATCCGCAAAGGCGTCTGGAGAACTCCACAGTTGAGTGAGAAAGGCATATCTTTGACCCCCAAGTATACTCTGCAAAAGAAAGGGCTTACCAGCCGCTATCTGTTCGGCCTGCCAGATCTCTTCACGAGCACCCCGGGACTTGGTCTGTGCCTCTTTTGCTTCATGGAGGGCCTTGGCAAGTTCGGCCTCTTGGGCCGTTGTCTTATCCTCCAAGGCCTCGCACTTGCCGATGGCATCCTTCAGCTCTTGCTCCACTTCAGCCACCCTCTCTTCATGCTGGCGCCGGGTGACTTGTTTGGTCTTTAATTCTGCAGCCGCTTTGTCTGCGGCTGCTTTATTCGCCTTCGCCTCCTTCTTGGTCTGGGCAAGCGCACTCTTAAGGGATTTGACCTCGGCCGTGCCAGCTGCGATCATAATCACAAAATCAGATGAGTTAAAAGTCTCATCATACATATCACTTCTCAATATAAGTTCTGCATACCTTGCGTTTCGTCAACCCACTCGTTGACGCGGTCGAGCTCCTCATCGGCCAATTGAAGTTTCTGATTGAGCTCGGAAACCTCTGGGTATGGGCGGTAGTCGCCAACATGGATGCCTATCACACATTAGCACAGTATATTAGTAACTTTGCCTGGGGATCCTCTGTCCGGATTGTTTTAATCCGGACAGGGTCTCAGGGGCTACTGTCTATACATGGCTTCATCCTTTCATATGAAAAACCTATTAGAGGATTACATCACATACCTCAAAGCCCGTCAGTTGGATGTTGAAGGCTTCGTTCAGTCCGCTTTTTGCAGACTGAACCTTTTCCATAACCGCACCCATCAAGGTACGGTGCTCCTCCATGTTGGAAGCGTGTTGCAGCGCCTCCTCTAGAGCATGAGTAGCCTCTGCATAATGGAGGCTGCCTCGAGAGACGTTGCTCCTCCCTCCTCTATCAAAGGAGACTGTACATTCCCTCCGAAGCCGTATTGGTCTCCGAAATGATGTGCGGCAGGGGCCCGGACTGTTGGGGCTCCCCGTTGTTGGTGGTCATGGGGGTCGCTTCCTCCAGGTCTTCAGTGACTGGGGTGTTAACCTCATGCGCCTTCTCGACATCCTCGTCCGCCCCTCCTCAGCCAGGAGGAGTCCTTTGGGACGACAGCTCGATGTACTCCATGGCGGTAGGCGAGGGGGATCGCGACGACACATCACTATCCACCTTATCAGGCGGCAGGTAGTTCCCCGACGAAGCTGAGGCGTTCAGAATATCGCAAGGAGGACTGAAAAGCAAACAATAATGTAATTTACGTAACAGAGGCAGGTAAGTGGAGACTGAATAAGTAAGATTTCAGATACTTACGATTTGGCCAGGGGCTTTGCCCTGGGGGCTCTCTTGGGGATGTGTTCGGACCCTGAGTCCGAGCTAGCCAAAAGGGTAATTTCCCCCCTCTTCAGTGCCGCCCCCTCCGGGTTTTCGGAGGCCATCCTTTTCTTCCTCCTCAACTTGTGGGGGGAGTCACTTTCCACCTCCTCCCCCTCCTCCTCCTCTTCGTCCTCGTCTTCCTCATGAGAGGAGACAATCTCAGTCTCTCCGAACATAGCGTCTGAAGAACCTCTGTAGCGGGGCCACCCTTGGGCTCCTTTCCCTTCTTCTCCGGTGCCTGGTAGGGCGTCGGGACCAGTATTTTCGTCAGCTGGGGGTGGTTGTGTCTTCGGGCAGCGGAGCCGGACTGTTGATCCGCTCTGCCTTTGCTGACCAGTCCTGTGAAGAGGTAAGCTAATAAGATTCTTGTTGATTAAAAAGCATCTACCGGACACATATTCAGGAATATTGATACTAACCAGAGTGGCCGGATTCTCGATGTCGAGCCCGACATCTTCTTTCTCCATGGGCCAACTCTTCTGAGCCTTGAAGAGCAGTTTCCATATTCCTTCGTGCGTAGTACTGAAGAAGTGCTTCAAGGTCGGCGGCTCCTCCGGATTGAACTCCCACATATGGGAGGCTCGGCATTGGCAGGGGAGGATGCGGCAGAAGAGCATGATCTGCACCACATTGGTGAGACCAACATTTCTGCCCAGCACATTGGTGATGCGCTTCTACAACATCTTTACCTCCATGTAGGATCCCCAGTCGAGGCCCTTAGCGGTCCATGAAGTGAGCCTCATGGGGGGGTCTGAATCTGAACTCTGGAATGGCTGCCCAATTGCCGCGGCGGGGCTCAGTGATGTAGAACCATTCCCGCTGCCAGACCTTGACAGTCTCGATGAAGGCACCTTTAGGCCATGTGGCGTTGGGAAGTTTGCTTACCATGGCCCTGCCGCAGTCTGCATTCTGCCCACCGACCACCTTCGGCTTCACGTTGAAGATTTTGAGCCATAGGCCGAAGTGTGGGGGGATGCGGAGTAGAGCCTCACACACGACGATGAACACCGAGATGTGGAAGAAATAAATCAGGGCTAGATCGTGGAAATCTAGCCCATAACAACAAAACATGAGGCCACAAACGAAGGGGTGAAGTGGAAATCCTAGCCCTCCAAGAAAATGGGGGAGGAAGACAACCCTTTCGCCGGGCGCCGGAGTGGGGATGATTTGGCCCTCGTCGGGGAGCCTATGCGCAATGTCGGCGGCCAGGTACTCCGCGCTCTAGATATCCTTCACTTCCTTCTCCCTGACGGCGGAGGCCTCCCACTTGTCCTTGTAGCCTAACTCGGCCATGGCTAGACAAGGTGGTGGCGGTGAGGGAGACGAGAACTTTTTTCGGGCGCTGGAGCTTGAGAGATTGGGAGGTAGAGGGTGGAGGAAGGCGTGGGGAAGAAAGGAGGAATCTTTTACCCTCTTATAGGCAGTAGAAATGCCAACCGTCCCCCACTTATGCCTTAAAACTCGCCCATTCCCGATGAGAGCGTGTGCCATAATCGGTTGGGTTACCCAAACCCCATTGATGAGAATCCCATAATAAGTGGGCTGACAAGATGGGCCAAGGGGGCTCGACCTTGAAACACGAAACGAGGAGTGTGAAAACGATTCAAAATACTGAAGAGCCAAGTCTGACGCTTCACCGGAAAAAGTTGTCAGTAAAGACACTATTCCTATTTTTTATATATTCTGCCTTCGCGGCTAAGGGTTGTGTTAATTATACAGAGCCGGATATAGTTCTTTCATAAATGGAAAACTGATGTATGGTGTTCAGGGAGAGGAACCCGCCTCACAATGTCGAAGACAATCCACGTGTCGAACACGTCGTCATTGAAGACTGGTTCAGGTGCTACTGAGGGAGTCCTGGACTAAGGGGTCCTCGGCCGTCCGGTCTATCCAATATGGGCTAGACTGATGGGCTGTAAAGATGAAGGAAGAAGGCCACCTCCCGTGTCCGGTTAGGACGTAGGGTTTTTTTGCAGGGGGCATAGGGTTTTACCTCCCTTAAGTGGGCCCAAACCTGGGTAAACATTGTGTCCCTTTCTCCATTGTTACCATTTATCCTCAGACATACAGCTTGGGCCCCCCTACCCAAGATCTGCCGGTTTTGACACCAACAACGGGCTCCACATCCGGTCACTTTGTAAACTTGTCAATTAGGACGAACAAGTATTCAAAGCCGCCGGTAGCACGGGGGAAGGGGCCCAAGATGTCGAGCGCCCAGACTAAAAATGGCCATGACAAAGGGATCATTTGAAGAGCTTGAGCAGGCTCATGGGTATTCTTGGAGTGGAACTGGCAGGCTTCACACTTGGTGACTAGCTCAATTGCATCTTAGACGGTTGTGGGCCAGTAGAAACCTTGCCGGAAAGCTTTTCCAACCAGGGCCCTCGATCCAATGTGGGAGCCACACATACCCTTGTGTATATCTGCCAATAGTTCCTTTCCTTCTTCCTGGCAAATGCACTTCAATTTCACGCCATTGGGCCTTCTTCTATATAGTGTGTCGTCCATGAACTGATACATACTGGCCCTCTAGGCTACTCTTTCAACTTCTTCTTGCTCTTCGGGAAGTTACCTTGTTTGGAGGAAATGAACTATGTGCCGCGCCCAAGTTGGAGCCTGAGGCTCGACAACAAGGACTAGCGCACCTCCTCGTTAACGGGGGCGCATGCCTCAACTGCAAGGACTGGTAGTTTGGCGGGAGGTTGCAGCCCACCGATCGATGGGGAGTTGTTCCCGCCAAGCTCTCTGCCGAGGGCTTCGGGAAGCTCTGCCGGGAGAGGCTTGCCGGAGTCCAGTTTCCTCCTCTTGCTTGCCATTGTTGTCGGGGATACAAAGGGTTGAGTCAGATGGAGAACAAAAGTCCCTAGTTCCGCAGGGATTTTTTGTGCAGTGCACTTTGATAGATGATCAACAATGTTGTTTTCCACACGTGGTACATGCTCTGTTTGCAATCCATCAAAGCGCTCCTCCAACTTCCTCACTCCTCTACGTACGGATCCATCAATGGGCTTTGAGGATCCTCGTTTACTTGCCTTACCCCCAGTTTTGAATCTCCGTGAATGATCAACTTCTTGATTCCCAATTCTGTTGCGATCCTGAGCCCGGCAAGGAGTCCTTCATACTCTGCAGTATTGTTGGTGGCCTTCTCCCGGAGGAAATGCATTTGAATAATGTACTTGAGGTGCTCCCCAGTGGGAGCAACGAGAAGCACGCCAGCCCCCGCTCCTTGTAGGGAGAAGGCACCATCAAAATACATGATCTATTCTTGGGGTGCTTCCTTGTCGGGGGTAACTGTCTCCAACACTTCTTCATCAGGGGTAGGCGTCCACTCTGCAATGAACTCTGCTAATGCTCTTCTCCGAATGGTTGATGTGCTCTCAAACTTCAAACCAAAGTTGGACAACTCCAAAGCTCACTATGCTATCCTGCCAGTGTCCTCGGGGTTCCTCAGTATGCGTTGCAAGGGGAAGGGGGTGACTACCGTGATCTCATGGGATTGGAAGTAATGGCACGGTTTCCTTGAGGCCATGATGAGGCCAAAAATCAAATTTTGCATGCTAGAGTACCTCGACCTAGCCCCTGCAACAGGGAGCTTACGAAGTACACTGACCGCTGCACCACCTTCTTCCTTGCCGTGACCTTGGAATTGTCTCCATTGCCTTGCTCTTCCTTGTTTTGATCTGCAACTGACCTTGCCGGGATTAATCCACTTTCCTCGCCAGAGGGGATGGTGGTTGTGGCTGTTGCTTCATCCACCTCCCACTGTGCCACCAGCACTGCATAACCACTTGATTGGTCGCCGCTAAATATAGCAGCAACTGCTCTTGCGGTTTAGGAGCGACTAAGGTGGGAACAAAGGAAAGGTAGGCCGTCAAATCTTGTAGCACAATGTCTACCTCCGGGGTCCACTCCATGGGCCCTGCCTTCTTCAAGACTTTGAAGAATGACAGCGCATGCTCGGTGGACTTGGAAATGAACCTGCTTAGTGCGGAAACACATCCAGTCAAATGCCTCACGTCTTTAACTATCTTGGGTGCTTGAATCTGCTCAATCGCCTTGATATTGTTGGGGTTAGCCTCTATCCCCCGGTGGGACACAAAGAAGCCATAGCTTGCCGGAAGGAATGCCAAACACACACTTCTCTGGATTCAGCTTCAAGTTGATCTTGCATAGACTGGCAAGGTCTCTTCCAAGTCCTGAATGAGAGTTGATTTGTCCTTGGTTTTGACCACTATATCGTCCATGTAGGCTTCAATATTTTTGTGCAGCTGAGACTCAAAGCCAATCTGTATTGCTGATGCAAAGGTGGATCCAATGCTTTTTAACCCAAAGGGCATCCGACAAAGCAGTACGTGCCACATGGGGTTATAAAGGCGGTCTTCTCTTCATCTTCCTTGGACATGAATCTGGTGGTACCCGGAGTAGGCATCCAAGAAGGAAAGCAGGTCGCACCCGGAGGTGGAATCCACAATCTGGTCGATGCGCAGCAAGGGGAATGGGTCCTTTGGGCATGATTTGTTTAGATCTGTGAAATCTATGCAAAGCCTCCATTTCACATTCGTCTTCACTACCACTGGATTTGCCAACCAAGTAGGATGCAATACCCCTCTCACCAAACCAGCTGCCTCAAGCTTCTTGATCTCTTTGGCAATAAACTACTATCACTCCAAAGCTTGCTTTCTGACCTTATGTTTGTCGGGCCGGGCATGTGGGCAGACAGCAAGGTGGTGCTCGATTACCTCCCTGGGAACACCGGGGATGTCAGATGGTTGCCATGCAAACAAATCGACATTCGCCCGCAGGTAGGCAACAAGCACGCTTTCCTATTTGTCGTCGAGGGTGGCACTGATATTAAATGTACCATCGGTGCCAACCAGGCCTGCCGGGACCTTCTTCATAGCGGGTGCAGCAACCTTTGATCTCTTGCTATTGGAACTCTCCGACAAGTCATCAACATGTGCAATGCACTTCGAAGAGGCATGCTTCTCGGATTCCTTGCTGGCATCCTTGCTAGCTTTCTTCCCTTTCTTGCTTTCCTTGGGGGTAGCGGTAGCTTCAGCAGCCTCTGCTGGGACTGCTTCCCGGTACATCTTGTCCACGCATATAATTGCGTCCTTCTTGTCTGAAGGAATGGATATGACGCCCATTTGTCGTGGCATCTTCAGCGTGTTGTAGGCATAGTGGGGTGTTGCCATTAATTTTGCCAGGGCTGGGTGACCAAGGATTCCATTGTACGGCAGGGGGAGGTCAACCACATCAAACACGATCTTCTCAGTCCGGTAGTATAACTCCCCTCCGAATGTTAGCGATAGCGTGGTCTTCCCCTTAGGACGACTCCTTCCAGGGTTGATCCCTTGAAAAGTACAAGTATCCTTGAGCTCTTCATCTACTATCTGAAGCTTGCTAATGACCTTGGGAGATATCATATTCAACCCGGCCCCGCCGTCGACCAACATCTTTGTGACCTTGAGGTTGCGGATTATTGGTGAGACCAACAACAGCAAACACCCCGCCGCGGTGGTGCGGTCAGGGTGGTCCTCTTCATCAAAGACGATGGGCGTGCAGGACCATTCGAGTGGCTTCCGAGAATCTGCCATTGGCTCCACAACATTGACTTCACGCACCCATTCTTTAAGATGGCGGTGGGAGGAATGCAAGGATGCACCTTCATCAATGCATAGGGCGTCAGTGGCCTTCTGGAACTCCTGCTCACTGGTTTCATCCTCCGCCCCTTCATTGCTTTCATCATTGCATCCCTTCTTCTCATGGCCCTTGGTGGGCTTCCCTTGATGTTGAGGGACCTTGCCGGTACGACCTCCTTTGCCACATCGGCCTTTCCCGCCAACACCATCTTGATCTCTCTCCTTGTCATGCTTCTCGTACTCAGCCTTTTGCTTCTTGACGAGTTGCTCAACCTGATGACACTCTTGAAGATAGTGGCCCTTTGTCTGATGGATCTTGCAGTATGACCCATCAGCCTTCCCAGCCTTCTCGGTAGCCGGGGCTTCCCAGCAATTAGTGCACGTGGCAACTTCCTTGCCGGGAACCTCGATCTTGGCCTTCTTGCTGGTACTAGGAGTGCTCGATCCTTCCACAGCCAGCACTGCTTTATCCTTGCACTTCTTGTTGCATTTCTTGTTCTTCTTCTTCTTCTGATTGTAGGCATCGTCATCGTCCTCTGAGTCAACCTCGACGCCATCTTCTTCACCGGGGATTCGCCTCCCCTCCTCCGTCCGGGCACACTTATCCGCCAAAGTGTATAGCTCATTCACAGTCTTGGGCAACCGGACGTTCATCTTGGAACATATCCTACGGTTGCGCATGTTGGACTAGAATGCAGCTATCACAGCTGCCGGGTGGATATCTAGAATGTTCCTGTGTACCCTACTCAACCTTTGCATGTCCTTTCGGAAACTCAACCCTTCCTTCTGTGGGAGGAGCTGCAGTCGCTGGGCAATCCTAGTTCTTGATGACCGCCCATGAAGGCGCCAACAAATTCATGGCACAGGTCAGCCCAGGTCGAGATGGAGTTTTCCAGCAAGTACATCAGCCACGACCTCATGTTTGGCTTGAGTTCCAAAGGGAAGTAGTTGGAAAACACTTTCTCATCCGTTCCTCCGGCAGCTTGAACAGCGATAGTGTAGATGCTCAAGAACTCTGCCGCGTTCAATTTTCCATCATACTTTTCCGGTATCTCTGGCTTGAACATGCGGGCTGATACGTCCATTTTGCATCATGCTTTTATATCAATATTTATTGCATTATGGACTGTTACTACACATTATGTCACAATACTTATGCCTTTTTTCTCTTATTTTACAAGGTTTACATGAAGAGGGAGAATGCCGACAGCTGGAATTCTGTGCTGGAAAAGGAGCAAATATTAGAGACCTATTCTGCACAACTCCAAAAGTCCTGAAACTCCATGAAAGTTAGTTTTGGAATATATTAAAAATATTGGGCGAAGAAAGCACCACAGGGGGGCACCCAGCAGCCACGAGGGTGGAGGGCGCGCCCTACCCCCCTGGGCGCGCCCCCTGCCTCGTGGGCCACCTGGCAGCCCCCTGATGCCCATCTTCTGCTATATGGTGTCTTTTGCCCTGAAAAAAATCATAAGGAAGCTTTCGGGACGAAGCGCCGCCATCTCGAGGTGAAACCTGGGTGGAACCAATCTAGGCCTCCGGTGGAGCTGTTCTGCTGGGGAAACATCCCTTCGGGAGGAGGAAATCATCGCCATCATCATCACCATCGATCATATCATCGAGAGGGGTGTCAATCTCCATCAACATCTTCACCAGCACCATCTCCTCTCAAACCCTAGTTCGTCTCTTGTATCCGATCTTTGTCTCAAAACCTCAGATTGGTACCTGTGGGTTGCTAGTAGTGTTGAATACTCCTTGTAGTTGATGCTAGTTGGTTTATTTGGTCGAAGATCATATGTTCAGATCCTTTATGCAAATTAATACCCCTCTGATTATGAACATGAATATGATTTGTGAGTAGTTACGTTTGTTCCTGACATGGGAGAAGTCTTGTCATAAGTAATCATGTGAATTTGGTATTCGTTCGATATTTTGATGAGATGTATGTTGTCTTTCCTCTAGTGGTGTTATGTGAATGTCGACTACATGACACTTCACCATTGTTTGGGCCTAGGGGAAGGCATTGCGAAGTAATAAGTATATGATGGGTTTCTAGAGTGGCAAAAGCTTAAACCCTAGTTTATGTGTTGCTTAGTAAGGGGCTAATTTGGATCCATATGTTTCATGCTATGGTTAGGTTTACCTTAATTCTTCTTTCATAGTTGCGGATGCTTGCGAGAGGGGTTAATCATAAGTGGGATGCTTGTCCAAGGAAGGGCAGTACCCAAGAACCGGTCCACCCACATATCAAATTATCAATGTAACGAACACGAATCATATGAGCATGATGAAAACTAGCTTGACAGTAATTCCCATGTTTTCTCGGGAGCGTTTTGTTTTATGTAAGAGTTTGTCTAGGCTTGTCCTTTGCTAGAAAAAGGATTGGGCCACCTTGCTTTACCTTAGTTACTTTGTTACTTGTGACCCGTTACGAATTACCTTATCACAAAACTATCTGTTACCGATAATTTCAGTGCTTGCAGAGAATACCTTACTGAAAACCGCTTGTCATTTCCTTCTGCTCGTCATTGGGTTTGACACTCTTACTTATCGAAAGGACTACGATAGATCCCCTATACTTGTGGGTCATCAAGACTCTTTTCTGGCACCGTTGCCGGGGAGTGAAGCACCTTTGGTAGGTGGAATATGGTAAGGAAACATTTATATAGTGTGTTGAAATTTATTGTCACTTGTTACTATGGAAAATAATCCTTTGAGGGGCTTGTTCGGGGTATCTTCACCCCGACCAGAAGAGCAAAGAGTTGCTCCTCAACCTACTGAAAATATTTACTTTGAAAATCCTTCGGGTATGATAGAGAAACTACTAGCTAATCCCTATACAGGAGATGGAACATTACATCCCGATATGCACCTAATATATGTGGATGAAGTTTGTGGATTATTTAAGCTTGCAGGTATGCCCGAGGATGTCGTCAAGAAGATGGTCTTCCCTTTATCTTTGAAGGGAAAGTCATTGACATGGTTTAGGCTATGTAATGATATTGGATCATGGAACTACAACCGATTAAAATTGGAATTTCATTAGAAGTTTTATCCTATGCATCTGGTTCATCGTGATCGTAATTATATATATATAATTTTTGGCCTCGTGAAGGAGAAAGTATCACTCAAGCTTGGGGGAGCTTAAGTCAATGTTGTATTCATGCCCCAATAACGAGCTCTCAAGAGAAATTATTATTCAAAAAATTTATGCTTGGCTTTCTCTCAATAATCGCTCCATGCTCGATACTTCTTGTACTGGTTCTTTTATGATGAAGACTATTGAATTCAGATGGGATTTATTGGAATGAATTAAACGCAACTCTGAAGATTGGGAACTCGATCAAGGTAAGGAGTCAGGTATAACACCTAAGTTTTATTGTGTTAAATCTTTTATGGATACCGATGCTTTTCGTGAATTTAGCACCCAATATGGACTTGACTCTGAGATAGTAGCTTCTTTCTGTGAATCATTTGCTACTCATGTTGATATCCCTAAGGAGAAGTGGTTTAAATATCATCCTCACATTGAAGTAAAGGTAGTAGAACCTATTAAAGTTGAAGAAAAGACTATTACTTATAATGTTGATCCTATAGTTCCTACCGCTTATATTGAGAAACAACCCTTTCCTGTAAGAATAAAGGATCATGCTAAAGCTTCAATTGTGGTTCGTAAGAGTAATGCTAGAACACCTACACCCCCTGAGAAAATTAAAGTTGAACCTAGTATTGCTATGGTTAAAGATCTCTTGGTCGATAATATTGATGGGCATGTTATTTATTTCTATGATGAAGCCGCTAGAATTGCTAGACTCGATACTAAAAATAAACATAGACCTGTTGTTGGCATGCCTATTGTTTCTATTAAAATAGGAGATCATTGTTATCATGGCTTGTGTGATATGGGTGCTAGTGCAAGTGCAATACCTCATTCCTTATACAAAGAAATTATGTATGATATCGCACTTGCTGAGATAGAAGATATTGATGTTACAATTAAGCTTGCTAATAGAGATACTATTTCACCAATTGGGATTGTTAGAGATGTTGAAGTCTTGTGTGGGAAAATTAAATATCCTGCTGATTTTCTTGTTCTTGGTACCCCACAAGATGACTTTTGTCCCATTATATTTGGTAGACCCTTCTTGAATACTGTTAATGGTAGGATAGACTGCGAAAAAGATATTGTTACTGTTGGTTTAGGGAATATATCTGATGATTTTAACTTTGCTAAATTTCATACACAACCCCATGATAAAGAATTGCCTAGTAAAGATGAAATTATTGGTCTTGCTTCTATTGCCGTGTCTCCTAATGATCCTTTAGAACAATATTTGCTAGACCATGAAAATGATATGTTTATAAATGAAAGAAGGGAAATAGATGAAGTGTTCTTTAAACAGGGACCTATTTTGAAACACAACTTGCCTATTGAAATCCTTGGGGATCCTCCTCCACCCAAGGGTGATCCCGTGTTTGAGCTCAGACAATTACCTGATACTTTGAAATATGCTTATCTTGATGAAAATAGGATATATCCTGTTATTATTAGTGCCAACCTTTCAGAGCATGAAGAAGAGAAAATATTGAAAACTCTAAAGAAGCATCGTGCTGCTATTGGATATATTCTTGATGATCTTAAGGGCATTAGTCCCACTCTATGTCAGCACAAAACAAAACTGGAAAAAGATGCTAAACTAGTTGTTGATCATCAACGACGGTTGAATTCCAAGATGAAAGAAGTGGTAAGAAATGAAATACTAAAGCTTCTGGAGGCAGGTATAATTTATCCTGTCGCTGATAGTCGGTGGGTAAGTCCTGTCCATTGTGTCCCTAAGAAGGAAGGTATTATTGTTGTTCCTAATGATAAGGATGAATTGATCCCACAAAGAATTGTTACAGGTTATAGAATGGTAATTGATTTTCGTAAATTAAATAAAGATACTAGAAAAGATCATTACCCTCTAACTTTTATTGATCAAATGCTAGAAAGATTATGTCGGTGTACAGAAGTAGGGCTTCTACTTTGTACCCCTTTACCTGTGCACGGGCAGTCAGAGCCACGCCCACGGCCACATTGAGCAGGGCAGGTGAGGGAAGCCGAAGCCACGAGACGATCAAGGAACCACCAAGACAGAGACATGAAGACCAAGAGGGAGAGGTGGACTCCCTCGGCAAGACCCTTGCCGGGGTGGCCTCCATGGCCCCGGCAAGGGCCTTGCCAGGGAAACTTGTCCAAACACCATTGGAGTGTGCCACCCTTGAGCCTGAGGTTTCGAACATCATCAACCACATTGGAACAAAGGCTCGAGAGGCACCTCCATGGTGGCATGCAGATCTTTGTGAAGATCATTAACACACAAAATCAGATGAAGACCAGAAAATGAGACCTCCGGCAACATCCTTGTCGGGGATGACCGCAGTGCCACGCCAAGACCCTTGCACGGGCCCCGGCAAGACCCTTGCCGAAGGTATCGACGGGGCCGCGGCCAGGCCCGTGCGCACCAAGACCCCACCGTCGTTCCCATGCAGTTTCCAGCCCAGCCAGCTCAACAAGCACCTGCGTGGCGACGTGTGGTCCCAAAGCCAGCTCAACAAGCACCTGCGTGGTGGCATGCAAACCTTCGTGAAGACCCCGCCACCGGGCCATCTCAGCAGCCTGCCAGCCTACATGGCGCTGCCCACCTCACTGGCCTGGACGCGTGTCGAAGCAGGGGGAGGCGGCGGTAAAGCGAGGGGATACCTCAGGGGCGCATTTAATGCGTCTTGTCCCGTAATGGCAAGCGATAAACATAACTACTGTACCCTTTCCACCTCCTGTGTGCCACTGTAGCGCCTCCTTCGACTATAAAAGGAGGCCCGAGGCATACTAGAGAGGGATTCGGCTCTTTGAGCAAAATCACGCATCGTAGCTTGCTCAAGAACACTGAAATACACACCAGAGCAGCACTAGGGTATTATGCGATCCCCACGGCCCAAACCTGGGTAAACAACCTTTGTGCTAGCTCTTAGACCCGCTCTCTTCACGACCTCGAGCCCGCTGACCACACTAGGGATCCTGTTGATCCCATAGGTGTTGTTCCCACCGACATCTTTGGCGCGCCAGGTAGGGGGCGCGGTCGTGAGAATCTGGTCTAGCAGCCAGTTTAGCAGTTCTTCATTGCCATGGCTCCCAAGAGGAAGATGACGATGGCGATCAGTCCATCTGGAGCCAGACTGCCTGTACCGGTGCCGGTGAGTAGCGGGCCGGTCGCGGACAGAACCCGAGGCGCGACCTGCGAACACCCACATCGCCCTGGCAGTCCAGACTTGGCAAGCGGCGTCGTTCGTGCGCAAGACGATGAGTCGCACGCCGCAAATTCTAGAGACCGAGTTGGGCCACCTGCAGGTGGCGCGGGGCCCTCCAGGGGTGGCGCCATGCCACCCACCGGCAGCGCGGCGACCTCCAATACGCCTGTGCCGGCGCCCACGACGCGCTCTTCCCAAGTCATGCATGATGAGCAGCGCCACCACGCTGGTGACCCCGGGCACCGACCTGGGAAGAGTCTAGTGCACCATTCACAGGGCGAAGGAGGTCAGCATGCTCGCCGAAGTACTGGCGAAAATGGCGTACCACCGTAGGGTCATGGTAGAGCTCCTTCTAACGTGGTTAGAAGTCGAAGCGCGTCACGGTCCATGCAGCTTTCGCCACCGCCTACGCCAGCAGAAGCTTTGGCGCGCGCGCAGCTACTCCTTGACTTTCCTCCTGCTGCGAAGAAGCTCGACGAGTGGAGAGCCACCGTCCGGAGCCTCATCGGCATCGCCAACAAAGATGAGCCGCGGGGCCTGTAGGCTGACACTCCATCGAGCCACCGCATGCAAGTGGAGGAAGGGCCGGAGGTGATGCGCTCACGGTGCACTCTCCTCCCCCATGCCAGTTACCGTGGGTGTCGATCCGTCGTGACGACGCATGTGATAACCTTTCCATAGCATCGTCCGATCCATGGATGTACCACGATCAGAGCCAAGTCCTTCAGGAGTGAGCCCTTGAAGACGCTCGAACCACCATCGAGCGCCAGCGTGATGCATGCCACCAGTCACATAGGCGGGCAGGGCCCACGATGGACCACCCGGCACCGGGAGGCTATGGTGGCCTACCTTACGAGGTGGGTTGCCCAGCCTTTATCCGTGAGCTGCGACAGTACCAGTGGCCCTCCCACCGCATGTTCAAGCCCGACGTTGGCAAGAAGTGCAACGGAAAGACTCACCCGTCAGAGTTCCTCGGCACCTACACCATTGTGATGCAAGCTACCGGAGCACGCGATGACAAGGTGCTTGCCAATTACTTCCCGTTGGCACTTAAGCCCAATGTCATGTCATGGTTGATGCACTTGCCAGCGGATTCCATTTCCTCCTGGTCTGACCTGTGTCATGAGTTTGTTGGCGCCTTCACTGGAGGTCATCAAGCTCATGGCCAGGCGAGCGACATGCATATCATCCCCTAGAAGGAGGGGGGAAACATGCGCAAGTACATCCAGAGGTTCAGCCGAGTGCAGTACAACATCCCAGACATTCATCCCGCCGCCGTGATCAGCACATTCCATCAGAATGTGCGCAACCGCAAGATGCGTGAAGAGCTGGCGATGAACAAAGTTGTCACGCCCAATATGCGACCCTATCCAAAAGGAACTCGAAGGTCCCACCAAGGATAGACCCGCATATTGAAACGCTTTTGCAAGGTGGATATCATTACATCAACATTACATAATAGATGGGGATACATACACAAGGCATACAATGCCACACGAATACAACATCACAATACATAAAAGTAACATCCGACTACGGATGAAACATAAACAGAAACTCAAACGACATCCACCCTGCTAGCCCAGGCTGCCGACCTGGAACCTATCCCCTGATCGAAGAAGAAGCAAAAGAAGAACTCCAAGACAAGCAAACATCGCTCTCGCGTCATGATCATCGCATAACCTGTACCTGCAACTGGTGTTGTAGTAATCTGTGAGCCACGAGGACTCAGCAATCCCATTACCATGGGTATCAAGACTAGCAAAGCTTAAAGGAAAGGAAGGGGTAAACTGGTGAGTTTGCAGTAGCGACTAAGCATATATGGTGGCTAACATACGCAAATAAGAGCGAGAAGAGAGCAAGCGGAACGGTCGTGAAGCTAGCAATGATCAAGAAGTGATCCTGAACTCCTACTTACGTCAAAAATAACACAGAAACCGTGTTCACTTCCCGGACTCCGCCGAAAAGAGACCATCACGGCTACACACGCTGTTGATGCGTTTTAATTCGGATCTGGTGTCAAGTTATCTACAACCGGACATTAAAAAATTCCCATCTGCCTATAACCGTAGGCATGGCTTTCGAAAGATTATACCCTGCAGGGGTGTCCCAACTTAGCCCATGATAAGCTCTCGCGATCAACGAAGGATATACCTTCTCCCAGGAAGACCCGATCAAGCTCGGAATCCCGGTTTACAAGACATTTCGACACTGGTAAAACAAGACCAGCAAGACCACCCGATGCGCCGACAATCCCGATAGGAGCTTCACATATCTCGTTCTCAGGGCAACACCGGATAAGTCAAGCTACGAGTAAAACCAGCCCTCAAGTTGCCCCGAGGTGGCCCCGCAGGTTGCTCGATTCGGACCAACACTTAGACAAGCACTGGCCCGGGGGGGCTAAAATAAAGATGACCCTCGGGTTGGCCGACCCAAGGGAAGGGTATAGGTGGTGGTGAGGCAAATGGTAAAACCAAGGTTGGGCCTTGCTGGAGGAGTTTTATTCAAAGCGAACTATCGAGGGGGTCCCATAAATCACCCGACCGCGTAAGGAACGCAAAATCCGGGAACATAACACCGGTATGACGGAAACTAGGGCGGCAAGAGTGGAACAAAACACCAGGCAAAAGGCCGAGTCTTCCACCCTTTACCAAGTATATAGATGCATTAATAATATAAGAGATATTGTGATATCCCAACCAAAATCCTGTCCACCATGGAGCAATCTTCAACTTCACCTACAACTAGCAACGCTATAAGAGGGCTGAGCAAAGCGGTAACATAGCCAAGCAACGGTTTGCATAGGGAAGGTGTCAAAGGTTAGAGGTTCATGGCAATATGGGAGGCTTGATGAGCAAAAGATAGGTAACGCAGCATAGCGATAGAACGAAGCAACTAGCATAGCAATGATAGTAGTGAGATCCAGGGTAGCGGTCATCTTGCCTGAAATCCCGCTAGGAAGAAGAACGAGTCCATGAAGAAGATGAAGCCACGAAGACGAACCAAGCGTAGATGAACGAATCCTCACGATCGCAACGAAACGGGAACTATCGAGAAGAAGCACACAACATGGTAAACATACCACACATGAACATGACATGATGCACAACAAGCATGATGCATGACAAAGCTACATGAAGCTACTCATGGCAAGAGATGATGCAAACAAGAGCAACACAACAAGGCAAGTTTAAATGAGGCCGGGAACAACATATAACAATTCCGGTAAGTCCTCATATGCATATTTCGAAATTGGTCCAGATCTGAATAAACCTTATGTTCAAGTTGTTAAACAGCAAGTTAATATGCACCAAGATGATCTACACGAGATTCTAGTCAAGTTACATATAAAGTTCATTTAGTTCGGAGCTACGGCCTAGAAGATATGAGCAACACAAGTTAAACATGGCATTGATGCAAAATGCATACAAACATCAAGCAAACACACCAAAACAAGGATGCAACATGTTAATATGAAGCTACATGCAATTCTAAGCAAGTTTCATATAGAGCACACTTAAAACGGAGCAATGGTTCAACACATGCACTCTATACAAGTTATAACAACAATCTGCCCAAAACAGCAACTAGGCATATTGCAAGCACCAAAACAATAAGCTACAGCATCTCAACATGAAAACAAAAGACATGGGCATGATGTACAGGTAAAGCATAACAAAACATGAACACTGAGCTATCTCCAGAAATCACTAGAACATGCTCAAACACACATGGCAAGATTGCAAGTAATAACAATTCAGACGTTGCAGAAAATAACATCAGGTTGCAATGTTTAGAGCTATCAAACAACATGTTACAGGAACTCATCATGGCAAATAAAGGCATGGCATGAACCTACTAATTGCAAAGATCAAAAGTCCCTTACTGACCAAAAGCCAAAAAGGATCAGAAAATATGATGGCACCCATGTAAACATAGCAAGTTATAATACAGATTCATACATGGCAGGAATAGAATTATGAAGGCATGTTGGTGAGCTTGTACCACTCACCACAGAGCAAAACATGGCATGGCAAGGCAACCAACAGTAAGAAGGCATGTTTGTGAAGCTAAGAATTGCAAGAGCAAGTCCATAGGGTGCAAGGATCAACTACAACAATCTTGGCAAAATTGAATAACATGTAAACAATCTACCAGGAAACATTTTGAAGCAAAAGTAGAGCACGAAAATGACATGCTAGACTACTCCATAATTACAACAAGGGGCATGAATGGATAGATAACAACCATATGTTCAAAACATCCTTACTAAAGTATCTCAAAATATGCATGGATCTCTCTGAAGCATCAAGTTTACATGGCATCAAAATAACAGCAGAACAGGGACTAAAAACAACATCACGATGCCTAGTTTGCATGCTTGTGCTAGTCACCACATTGATCACAAAAATACATGGTAAGCACCTTTGTAAAGAAGACATGGCATAATTCAAAACACATGTAGACATCAACCTCATAGGATGCACACATCAAACATGGCAAAAATGACAAAAGAGCTCGTTTTGTTAACAGACGGCAGAAAACATCATGAAGCACTCTTACAGCGACGATTCAGGCATCAAGATGACCACAAATGAACATCATGCAATGGAATGAAATGATGTACTCGTTGAGACGAACAATTTGACATATTACACGCACGAAACGGAGCTACCGGTGCAGAGATACAATGCGATGAACATGGCATGATAATGACAAAATATCAGGGACAGTCAAAATTGGACCTCGGGGAAAATTGGACGGGGCGGACCCGGGACGAGCGGATCCGGGGACGTGGCGGCCGTTTGGATGAGATCCCGATGGATCTCATCCTGATCTGGCCGGACGAACTCCGGCGAGGGCGGCGGCCGGAGTTGGAGGTCGACGGGGAGGCGGGCGGCGCGGGACGGAGGGAGCAGGGGCGGCGGAGCCGCGGCGGAGGGGGGACGGCGGAACCGCGGCAGAGGCGGCGCGGCGCGGCCGGGGGCGGCGCGGCTTCGCCGCGGGCTGGGAGGCCGGCGAGATGGGGCCAGCCGGGAGGAGCGGCGCCGGGCGGAGGAGCGGAGGGGCGGCGCGGTGGCACCGGTCGGGGCGGCCGGGCGCAGGGCGCAGGACGGAGTCGAGGCGGCGGAGGGAGGTACTGGCGTGGCGCAGCCGGCGGGCGGCACCGGCCAGCAGGAACCAGCGACGGGGTCGCAAGGCGGCGGGCGGCGGCGCGGGAGCTCGGCCCGGCGGCAGCGGAGACCAGGCTCGCGCGGTCCCCTGATGGGCTCCGCGGGCCGGCGCGGTCGCGGGACGGCGGCGGGACAGGTGGCGCGATTCCACTGGCCGGGAGCGGTGGCGGGGTGACGTGGCGCCGCCTGATTGGTCGGGGTGAGGTGTCCGGCGGACATGTCCGGCACGGGTGGACGTGTCCGGCGGCGCGAGGATGAAGATGGCTAGGGTTAGACCGGGATTTCGGGGGAGATGCACATATTTATAGGTAGAGGGAGCTAGGAGAGTCCAAATGAGGAGCGGTTTTCGCCCACACGATCGTGATCGAACGACCGAGAGCATAGAGAGGAGTTTTCTGGGTTTTGGGCCACTTTGGAAGGGGTGTTGGGCTGCAAAGAGAGAGGGGCTTTACGGTTACCCGGTTAACCGTTGGAGTATCAAACGACCTCCAAATGGCAGGAAACTTGACAGACGGTCTACCGGTACTATACCAAGGCCGCTTGGCAAGACTCGGTCCATTCCGAGAACGTTTAACACCCACACACAAAGAGAGGCAAGAAGGGGACGCCGGATGACATAGGAGTGCCGGATTACAAAACAGACAACGGGGAAAAGGCTCGGATGCATGAGACGAACACGTATACAAAATGAAATGCATATGATGACATGATAAAATGCAACACGCAAGCAAATGACATGGAAACAACGGCGAATAACTGGCAGACACCTGGCGCATCGAATCCGGGGCGTTACAAAAGTCAAAGCTGTGGCCGAACGTTATGTTCTGACCGATAAGTGCGCTCGGGCTGAAGAGGGGAGAACTACCCCGGCGAGGACGCCGGTGCGGAAACCGACTCCACGGATGATGACACCACCGCCCCAACGAAGAAGGGCCGGCACTGTAACATAAAGTGCAAAGGCAAGGCTGTGCTTGTCATCGAGGGATCCAACGACACCAACGCTGCCAAGAAGGCCAAGGCAAGCGACCCTGGCAATGAGGTTGTTAGGTGTGCCGCTTGTCGGGCCTTGGCGGCTGCTGACAAGCTAGGGGGCTCCGACAAGCAGTATTGCAAGATCCACTGCACCAAGGGCCACGACCTCCAGAATTGCCGACAGGTTGAGCTGCTCGCTGAGAAGCAGAAAGTTGAGTATGAGAGGCAGGACAAGGATAAGGGTCAAGACGGTGCCGAAGGGTCCGGCAAGAAGCGTGGCAGCCAGGGAAGCCACCGCGGCAAGGATAACCAGCAGGAGAGGCCCGCCCGAGGCCGCGACAAGAAGCAGAAAGACGACGATCATGAAAAGGACGACGAGTCCGGCGACCACGAGTTCCAGAAAGCTACAGAGGCCATGTGCGTCGATGGTGGCGCCTCGCACACCTCTCACCGCCAGCTCAAGTAGTGGGCGCGTGAGATCACAGCGGTGGAGCCATCACTCGACGCGCGGAAGCCACTGAAGTGGTCCTGCACGCCTATCATCTTTGACACCGAGGACCACCCTGATCACACTACTGCGGTCGGGTGCTTGCCGTTGTTGGTTTCACCAATGATCCGCAACCTCAAGGTGATGAAGATGCTGGTTGACGGCAGGGCCGGTCTAAACTTGATCTCGCCTGTTGTGGTCAAAAGGTTGCAGATTCCTAATGGAGACCTCAAGGAAACAGGCATGTTTCAAGGGGTCAACCCGAGAAGGAGTCAACCGAAGGGCAAGGTCACGCTGCCCTTGACATTTGGAGGTGAATTGAACTACAGGACGAAGAGGATTGTCTTCGATGTGGCCGAGGTCCCCTTGCCCTACAACGGGATCCTCGGCCGCCTGACACTGGCCAAGTTTATGGCGGCGTCACACTACGCCTACAACACGCTGAAGATGCCCGGGCCAATGAACATCATCACCGTCCCCTCCGACAAGAAGGATGCGCTAATCTACACTGACCAACTCTACCGGGAAGCAGTTGCAGCAACTGTCACCAAGGCACTTGCTCCTGCGTTGAAGCCCCAGGAGGGAAGAAGACCGGTGAGAGCTCTCGCACACACTCCGGTAGGCGCAGCTCTTCAGGGTGCTGCACCCCCGTCGAGGACGTGCCAGAGAGCTCCACCGGCAAGAGCAAGAAGTCTAGAGCTGCACCACCAGAGACCAAGAAGGTGTCCGTCAAGGAGGACGGCACGGGAAGAGCTTTCACCATAAGCTCCACCCTCGATAGCAAATAGGAAGGCGAGCTCGTCACTTTCCTGCGGGTGAATGTCGATGTGTTTGCATGGCAAGCACCCGACATCCCCGGTGTTCCCAGGGAGGTGATTGAGCACCATCTTGCTATCTGTCCTCATGCGCGGCCCGTCAAGAAGAAGGTCAGGAAGGAAGCTTTGGAAAGGCAGGAGTTCATCACAGAAGAGATCAGAAAGCTAGAAGCGGCAGGCTTGGTGAGAGGAGTGCTCCATCTGACGTGGTTGGCCAATCCGGTGGTGGTGCGCAAGGCAAACGGGAAGTGGAGGCTGAGTTTCCCGTTGCCGCGCATTGACCAGATTGTTGACTCCATGGTCGAGTGTGATCTGCTATCATTCCTTGACGCCTATTTAGGATACCATCAGATTTTCATGACGAGAGAAGATGAAGAGAAGATAGCATTCATCACCCCATGTGGTACGTATTGCTTTTTATGGATGCCTTTCAGGTTGAAGAGTGTTGGCTCAACCTTTGCAAGAGCAGTCCAAATTGGTTTTGAGCCCCAGCTACATAGAAATATGGAAGCTTATATGGATGACATAGTGGTCAAAACCAAGGACAAGGCAACACTTGTGCAAGATTTGGAAGAGACATTTTCAAATTTGCGCAAGATCAACCTCAAGCTGAACCCAGAGAAGTGTGTCTTCGGGGTCCCATCCGGCAAGCTTCTCAGGTTCTTTGTGTCACAGCATGGGATCGAGGCGAACCCAGACAAGATTAAGTCCACTGAGTAGATTGAGGCACCTAGGCGGATCAAGGATGTGCATCAGCTCACTGGCTGCGTTGCCGCCATGAGCAGATTCATCTACAAGTCTGTCGAGCGTGCCCTTCCCTTTTTCAAAATCTTGAAAAAGGCGGGCCCAATGGAGTGGACCCTTGAGGCCGAAGCAACGCTGCAGGACTTGAAGAAATACCTCTCCTCCACGCCGATACTAGTTGCGCCTAAACCACAAGAGCCGTTGTTGCTGTATCTAGCGGCAACGAATCAAGTGGTCAGTTCTGCACTAGTGGCACAGAGGGAGGTTGACGAACGGGCAGTGGCAGCGGCAGGACTGGCAAATGGCAAGTCGGGTCTTTCCCCAGCAGGGCTTAGTCCCGGCAAGGCAAGGCCCCCGGCAGGGCCTGGCGCCGACGGGACAGGGCCCGTGCAACCGAGTGGAGTGGTGCAGAAGAAGAAGATGATGCAGCACCCGGTTTACTTTGTCAGCTCCATCTCGCAGGGGGCTAGGTCGAGGTACTCCGGTGTGTAGAAATTGCTCTTCAGCCTCCTTATGGCCTCGAGGAAGCTGCGTCATTACTTCCGAGCGGACGAGATCACCATCGTCACCTGCCTCCTGTTGCAACGGATACTGCATAACCCAGATGCAACGGGGAGGATTGTGGAATGGGCTTTGGAGCTCTCAAGCTTGGGTTTGAAGTTTGAAAGCACCTCGACGATCCAGAGCAGAGTCTTGATGGAGTTCATTGCAGAATGGACCTCGACACCCGACGAAGAGATCCAGGAGACCACTCTTCCCGGCAAGGAAGCAAGTCGCAACTGGGTTATGTACTTTGACAGAACTTTTTCGCTACAAGGCGCCGGTGCCGGTGTGCTGCTCGTTGCACCCATCGGAGAGCACCTCAAGTACGTGATCCAGATGCACTTTCCCAGGGAGATGTCAACGAACAACATTGCTGAATACGAGGGATTGCTTGCCAGTCTCAGGATCGCGGCAGACCTCGAGGCCAAGAAACTCATCGTCAGGGGTGATTCACAGCTTGTCGTGAGGCAGGTCAACAAGGATTATCAAAGCCCGTTAATGGAAGCCTACATGGATGAGGTGAGGAAGCTGGAAGAGCGCTTTGACGGTATGCAGGCAGAGCATGTCCCTCGAGTGGAGAACGACGTCGCCGACTACCTGTCGAAGCGCACTGCCCTCAAACTACCTGTGGAACCGGGTACTTTTGTGCTTCGGTTAACTCAGCCATTTGTTGAACCATCAACAGAGCAAAACAAGCGGAGGAAATCAGGCCACGGCAAGTACTCTCCCACCGAGCTCCCGGGAGCCGCTGGTGAAGATGTTGTCATGGACACTAAGCCTGTCGTGGGGCAACTGACTCCGGCAGGGCGTCAAGCCCTGGCCGTAGAGGCAGTCGCCCCCATGGGAGAGGAGATGCATTTAGTCCTTGCCGTCGAGCCCCAGGCTCCGGCATGGGCGCAACATACCGTTTGATTCCTTCAAACAAGGGAGCTTCCTGAGGAGCAGGAAGAAGCGGAGAAAGTAGCCCGTCGATCTGCTTTGTATCAGTTTGTTGACAATGTTCTATGCAGAAAAAGACCAAATGGAGTGAAATTGAAGTGCATTCCCGGGGAGGAAGGACTGGAGTTGTTGGCAGAAATACACAGAGGCATATGTGGCTCCCACATCGGGTCGAGGGCCCTTGCCGGCAAGGCTTTCCGACAAGGTTTCTTCTGGCCCACTGCCCTCCAAGATGCAACGACACTAGTAACCTCATGTGAAGCCTGTGAGTTCCATTCAAAGAAGCTTCATCAGCCAGCTCAAGCCCTTCAAACAATCCCTCTCTCCTGGCCATTCTCGGTCTGGGGGATCAACATACTGGGCCCCTTTCCCCGCACCATCGGGGGCTTTGAGTACTTGTACGTTGCAATCGACAAGTTCACAAAGTGGCCAGAGGTGGAAGTAGTGAGGAAGGTGACAGCGCAGTCGGCCGTCAAATTCTTCAAGGGGCTAGTTTGCCGCTTTGGTGTGCCAAACAGAGTCATCACCGACAACGGCACGCAGTTCACAAGCCACACCTTCATGCAATACATTGAGGACCTCGGCAGCAAGGTCTATTTCGCTTTCGTGGCACACCCATGGAGCAACGGCCAAGCGGAGAGGGCAAATGCTGAAGTACTGCGGGGCCTGAGGACAAAGACTTTTGACAGGCTGCACAAGAGCGGAAGGCGCTGGATTGATGAGTTGCCGGCGGTTATTTGGTCGATCAGAACGACGCCAAATCGAGCCACCGCCAGACACCCTTTGCCTTGGTATATGGGGCAGAAGCAGTTCTCCCCACAGAACTCATATACGGGTCACCTTGGGTGCTCGCTTATGATGAGCTTGAGCAAGAGCGATTGCGGCAAGATGATGCGACGCTCCTCGAGGAAGATCGTCTTCGAGCGGCTGTGAGAGCAGCATGCTACCAGCAAGCCTTGCACCGCTACCATAGCCACAAGGTTCATGCCCAAAGTTTTGAGGAAGGCAACCTTGTTCTTCGGCGTGTTCAATCGGCCAAGAATTCCAACAAGTTGACGCCGAAGTGGGAAGGCCCTTATTGGGTAATACGAGTCACTAGGCCCGGCGCAGTCAGCCTGGAGACCGAAGATGCCATTCCAGTGATCAACTCCTGGAACATCGAGCATCTTCGCAAGTTTTACCCATAAGGCGCAGTTGTCGGGCCCCCCGGCAAGCCACCCTTTTGTACAAGCATTGCCGGCAAGGCATGTAACCCTCTGTACAAAGCCAGGCGCAGACCCTGAGCATAAATAAGTAAAGTGTTGGCGCCCTAAGTTATAGCATGCATGCTAGGTTGAGTCTCTCCCTCAGCTAGGGTTGATAGTGCTTAGCGGCGACTAACCCCTAGCATAGAGGTTGAGTCTGCATCTCTCTGTTCCTTTCTGTCCTCTTTGGTTCGCAGGGTACATGGCCACTTCTACTGAGCTATATGGAAGAAAGAGAACGAGCCGGCGCTCCGACCCCATGACAAGCCAAGGATTGTCGGCGAGGCTATAGATTCAGATAAGTCCTTTTTTCCCTGTTTTACGTTTCCGTATGGGATTGAAGCGTATGAAACCTCGTTTTGTTCCTAGGTTACCGTGCTCCCCTTTGCCCGCACCCAAGAAACTATTTCCTTGGGCCGGAATCTGGTTGTAGCCGTAGTGACAAGGAAGCAAGCGTAGGGCCTAACCCTACTTCTCCCCTGTCTCCGCCAAAAAGCGTGAGTATGGTCGAATGAAGTAAGGGAGTGGCAAGGCCTGTTGCCAGGCAACAATGTTTATGTTAAAAATAACAAGGATTCGTTCCTTGGTATGGGCTTCGCTCACACACAAAGGACCCGGCAAGCACCCTTTTTCATTAATATGCCCCATACAGGTACAGTTCATACGGAATGTAAACATGAGCAAGGGGATTACAAGTTTTAAATTTAACTAAGGCCCGTAGGCTTACAAACTAAAAAGAGATAAGGTGCCCATAATCCCTTTCTTGTCCCTCTCCTTAGGAAATGGAACAAGAAGGCAGGAGGGCAAAAGGAGTGCACAGGCAAGGTACAAGCGGCAGAAGGCGCCAAGAGAACATATCGGCGGCCGCCTAGGAGAGGGCTGGTGATGATGGTGCCGGGAGAAGAGCTGGAAGATGAGGTAGCGGTTCACCAATACGCTACGAAGGCGTCGGTGCCATCGTACTCCGACTTGACGGCCTGCCACCCGCCTTCTTTGCCTTCTCCGGCCTTCCCACGCCAACCACCCAAGGAGGCGACCCCAAGAAGTTTAAGGAGCCAGGCCCACTGGGAGAAGGGGCCCGGTGCAGATGCTGCTGCTGCTGGCACCGCCCGGGGACGGCGGGTCCGACACCTAGTCGGACCCGTCATCCTCCCACCTGCTACCCTCATCGTTGCTGTTGATGTCCTTCTCGTCACTTTCGCTCGAGGAAGAGTCTTCATCATCAGAGGAGCTCTCCACGCAGCACTTTAGGCGAGTCTCGAAGTCTCCAAAGACCTTGATGGAGAGCAGGTCATTCTCCGTTAGTTTGAAATAGAGAACAAGCCGCACCGTCAGGTTGTAGAGGCGAGTGAAGTTCTTCCAGCCGCGACGGAGATACATGACATGAGGGGCTGGGGAATCAATGTCAGCCCATGTGTCGCTATTCCCGCAGCCCCTCATATCCAGTCTCAGAGCCTGCGGCGGGTCGAGCTCCATCTCCCCAGCAAATGGAGTAGGGAGACGGAGACGACGACGCACCAGTCGGCTCACCCTGATGAAGAATTCGTGGGGCTGGCCCCCGACGTGGCCCTCCATTGGGGGAGGGACCGTCGGCGGAGGCGAGGTCGATGCGCCGCCCCGTCCTCCTCTTCCCCAAGCGCCACAGCAACCTCGGCCTCGTCCCCTCCTACTTCCCCTCGCGGCCGGCTCCGCCGCCACGAACTCTTGGGGAGGAGGGACGCATTGTCGAGCGGAGACCCTCGCCGCCACCGTTGAAGCATCAGCGCGCCCTCTCGCCATAGCAGAAGGAAGAAGGGAGCCAAGATGGGAGGAGGCGGATGGCGAAGGATTGAGGGGTGTCGTCCCTCCCCCTCCCCTCCTTATAAAGGGACGGGATCGGGGCTCGGCCGCCTCTCTCAACCAATCCAGTTCATCAAGATGGAAGCAGGCGAGGCCGTCGACCGCCCTCCTCGCCCAATTAAAAGCGCATGGGTATCGACCCACACGCGCGTCTTCCCATATTCCACGCGCCTGTCACCCGCCCTGCGTCGTGCATGCGGCGTACGTGGTGTGAGGGGCGGACGTAGTGGGAAACATGGACAACGATTTCAAGGCGAAGAGAGTAAATGAGCAGCGGCCCTGCGCTCTTAAAGGGACACGCAAGCCGCCTCTTTATTGTTCACTGCAAGATGACGCAAGCATGCTTCGGTCACCCCATGCACAACCCCCACGTCACACATTCAACACAAGTCGTGGGGAAGCGCAGCGGACGAAGGAGTTACCGCGGTAAAAATCGGCCCCGCCTGCCCGTGCACCATTCTGGGCCTATCCCAACAACGCGTCGCGCTTATGTGTGGCCCAGGCCTGGGAGCTCCTATCAGTGTACAGAAGTAGGGGTTCTACTTTGTACCCCTTTACCTGTGCACGGGCAGTCAGAGCCACACCCACGGCCACACTGAGCAGGGCAGGTGAGGGAAGCCGAAGCCACGAGACGATCAAGGCAATGCCAAGATAGAGACACGAAGAGCAAGAGGGCGAGGTGGACTCCCCTGGCAAGACCCTTGCCGGGGCGGCCTCCATGGTCCCGGCAAGGGCCTTGCCGGGGCAACTTGTCCAAACACCAGCGGAGTGTGCCACCCTTGAGCCCGTGGTTTCGAACATCATCAACCACATTGGAACCAAGGCTCGGGAGGCACCTACATGGTGGCATGAAGATCTTTGTGAAGATCATTAACACACATAATTAGATGAATACCAGAAGACGAGACCTCCAGCAACATCCTTGCCGGGCACGACCGCAGTGCCATGACAAGACCCTTGTCGGGGCCCCAGCAAGACCCTTGCCGAAGGCATCGGCGGGACCGCGGCCAGGTCCATGCACACCAAGACCCCACCATTGTTCCCATGCAGCTGCCAGCCCAGCCAGCCAGGCGGGCACCTGCGTGGTGACATGCGGTCCCGAAGCCAGCTCAGGAAGCACCTGCGTGGTGGCATGCAAACCTTCGTGAAGACCCCGTCACCGTGCCAGCTCAGCAGCCTGCCAGCCTACATGGCGCTGCCCACCTCGCTGCCTGGACATGTGTCAAAGCAGGGCGAGGCGGCGGTAAAGCGAGGGGACACCTCAGGGGTGCATTTAATGTGTCTTGTCTCATAATGGCAAACGATAAACATAACTACTGTACCCTTTCCACTTCCTGTGTGCCACTGTAGCGCCTCCTTCGACTATAAAAGGAGGCCCGAGGCATACTTGAGAGGGATTCGGCTCTTTGAGCAAAATCACGCATCGTAGCTAGCTCAAACACTGAAATACACACCAAAGCAGGACTAGGGTATTGCGCGATCCCCGTGGCCCGAACCTGGGTAAACAACCTTTGTGCTGGCTCTTAGACCCGCTCTCCTCATGACCCCGCGCCCGCCGACCATAGTAGGGATCCCGTTGATCCCATAGGTGTCGTTCCCACCGACAGATTATCCAAACATACACATTTTTGCTTTCTAGATGGTTATTCTGGTTTCTCTCAAATACCTGTGTCAAAAGAGGATCAGGAAAAGACCACTTTTACTTGCCCTTTCGGTACCTTTGCTTATAGATGTATGCCTTTTGGTTTATGTAATGCACCTGCTACCTTTCAAAGATGTATGACTGCTATATTCTCTAATTTTTGTGAAAAGAATGTTGAGGTTTTCATGGACGATTTCTCCATTTATGGAACTTCATTTGATGATTGCTTAAGCAACCTTGATCGAGTTTTGCAGAGATGTGAAGAAACTAATCTTGTCTTGAATTGGGGGAAGTGCCACTGTATGGTTAATGAAGGTATTGTCTTGGGGCATAACTTTCTAAAAGAGGTGTCGTAGTTGATAAAGCTAAAGTACATGCTATTGAAAAGATGTCGTGTCCTAAGGACAACAAAGGTATAAGTGTTGGGGAACACGGTAATTTCAAAAAAAATCCTACGATCACGCAAGATCTATCTAGGAGATGCATAGCAACAAGAGGGGAGAGTGTGCCCACGTACCCTCATAGACCGAAAGCAGAAGCGTTATGACAACGCGGTTGATGTAGTCGTACGTCTTCACGATCCGATCGATCCTAGCACCGCAGATACAACACCTCTGCAATCTGCACACGTTCAGCTCAATGACGTCCCATGAACTCTAGATCCAGCTGAGGTCGAGGGAGAGTTTCATTAGCACGACGGCGTGGTGACGGTGATGATGAAGTTACCAGCGCAGGGCTTCGCCTAAGCACAACAACGATATGACCGAGGTGGAAATCTATGGAGGGGGGCACCGCACACGGCTAAACAATCAACTTGTGTGTCTATGGGGTGCCCCCTCCCCCGTATATAAAGGAGGAGAGGGGAGCCCGGTCGGCCCTCTTTGGCACGCCCCCAATAGGGGAATCCTACTAGGACTCCAAGTCCTAGTAGGTTTCCACCTAAAGGGAGAGAGGGGAAGGAAGGAGGGGGAGAGGGGGAAGGAAAGGGGGGCGCCCCCCTTCCTTGTCATATTCGGACTCAAGGGGAAGGGGGCGCGTGGCCTGCCCTGACTGCCCGTCTCTCTCTCCACTAAGGCCCATCAAGGCCCATTAGTTCCCCCGGGGGTTCCGATAACCTTCGACACTCCGGTTTTACCTGAAACTTCGCCGGGACATTTCCGGTGTCCAAATATAGTCGTCCAATATATCAATCTTTATGTCTTGACCATTTCGAGACTCCTCGTCATGTTCATGATCACATCCGGGACTCCGAACAACCTTCGGTACATTATATGACATAAACTCATAATACCAATCGGCATCGAATGTTAAGCGTGCGGACCCTACGGGTTCGAGAACTATGTAGACATGACCGAGACACGTCTCCAGTCAATAAACATAGCGGAACCTGGATGCTCATATTAGTTCCTACATATTCTACAAAGATCTTTATCGGTCAAACCCCATAACAACATACGTTGTTCCCTTTGTCATCGGTATGTTACTTGCCCGAGATTTGATCGTCCATATCTTCATACCTAGCTCAATCTCGTTACCGGCAAGTCTCTTTACTTGTTCCGTAATACTTCATCCCGCAACTAACTCATTAGTTACAATGCTTGCAAGGCTTATAGTGATGAGTATTACCGAGAGGGCCCAGAGATACCTCTCTGAAACACGGAGTGACAAATCCTAATCTTGATATATGCCAACCAAACAAACACCTTCTAAGACACATGTACATCACCTTTATAATCACCCATTTACATTGTGATGTTTGGTAGCACACAAAGTGTTCCTCCGGTATTCGGGAGTTGCATAATCTCATAGTCTGAGGAACTTGTATAAGTCATGAAGAAAGCAGTAGCAATGAAACTGACACGATCATAATTGTAAGCTAATGGATGGGTCATGTCCATCACATCATTCTCCTAATGATGTGATCATGTTTATCGAATGACAACACATGTCTATGGTTAGGAAACATAATCATCTTTGATTAACGAGCTAGTCAAGTCGAGGCATACTAGGGACTATATGTTTTGTCTATGTATTCACACATGTACTAAGTTTCCGGTTAATACAATTCTAGCATGACTAATAAACATTTATCATGAATTAAGGAAATAAATAATAACTTTATTATTGCCTCTATGGCATATTTCCTTCAGTCTCCCACTTGCACTAGAGTCAACAATCCAGATTACATTGTAATGATTCTAACACCCATGGAGCTTTGGTGTTGATCATGTTTTGCTCGTGGAAGAGGCTTAGTCAACGGGTCTGCAACATTCAGATCCGTGTGTATCTTACAAATCTCTATGTCCCCTTCCGACACTTGATGACGGATGGAATTCAAGCGTCTCTTGATGTGCTTGGTTCTCTTGTGAAATCTGGATTCCTTTGCCAAGGAAATTGCACCAGTATTGTCACAGAAGATTTTCATTGGACCCGATGCACTAGCTATGACACCTAGATCGGATATGAACTCCTTCATCCAAACTCCTTCATTCGCTGCTTCCGAAGCAGCAATGTACTCCGCTTCATGCATAGATCCCGCCATGACGCTCTGCTTGGAACTGCACCAACTGACAGCTCCTCCATTCGATAAAAATACATACCTGGTTTGAGACTTAGAGTCATCCGGATCAGTGTCAAAGCTTGCATCGACGTAACCGTTTATGATGAGCTCTTTTTCACCACCATAAACGAGCAACATATCTTTAGTCCTTTTGAGGTATTTCAGGATGTTCTTGACCGCTGTCCAGTGCTCCACTCTGGGATTACTTTGGTACCTCCCTACTATGCTTATCGCAAGACATACATCAGGTCTGGTACACAACATTGCATACATGATAGAACCTATGGCTGAAGCATAGGGAATGACTTTCATTTTCTCTCTATCTTCTGCAATGGTCGGGCATTGAGTCTGACTCAACTTCACACCTTGTAACACAGGCAAGAACCCTTTCTTTGACTGATCCATTTTGAACTTTTTCAAAACTTTATCAAGGTATGTGCTTTGTGATAGTCCAATTAAGCGTCTTGATCTATCTCTATAGATCTTGATGCCCAATATGTAAGCATCTTCTCCGAGGTCTTTCATAGAAAAACTCTTATTCAGGTATCCCTTTATGCTATCCAGAAATTCTATATCATTTCCAATCAACAATATGCCATCTACATATAAGATTAGAAATGCTATAGAGCTCCCACTCACTTTCTTGTAAATACAGACTTCTCCAAAAGTCTTTATAAAACCATATGCTTTGATCACACTATCAAAGCGTTTATTCCAACTCCGAGAGGCTTGCACCAGTCCATAAATGGATCGCTGGAGCTTGCACACTTTGTTAGCACCCTTTGGATCGACAAAACCTTTCGGTTGCATCATATAGAACTCTTCTTCCAGAAATCCATTCAGGAATGCAGGTTTTACATCCATTTGCCAAATTTCATAATCATAAAATGCAGCAATTGCTAACATGATTCGGACAGACTTAAGCATCGCTACGGGTGAGAAAGTCTCATTGTAGTTAACTCCTTGAACTTGTCGAAAACCATTCGCAACAAGTCGAGCTTTGTAAACAGTACATTACCGTCTGCGTCGGTCTTCTTCTTAAAGATCCATTTATTCTATGGCTTGCCGATCATCAGGCAAGTCCACCAAAGTCCACACTTTGTTCTCATACATGGATATCATCTCAGATTTCATGGCTTCAAGCCATTTCACGGAATCTGGGCTCATCATCGCTTCCTCATAGTTCGGAGGTTCATCATGGTCTAGTAACATGACTTCCAGAATAGGATTACCGTACCACTCTAGAGCGGATCTGACTCTGGAAGACCTACGAAGTTTGGTAGTAATTTGATCTGAAGTTTCATGATCATCATCATTAACTTCCTCACTAATTGGTGTAGTTTTCACTAGAACTGATTTCTGTGATGAACTACTTTCCAATAAGGGAGAAGGTACAATTACCTCATCAAGTTCTACTTTCCTCCCACTCACTTCTTTGAAGAGAAACTCCTTCTCTAGAAAGGATCCATTCTTAGCAACAAATATTTTGCCTTCGGATCTTTGATAGAAGGTGTACCCAGCAATTTCCTTTAGGTATCCTATGAAGACGCACTTCTCCGATTTTGGTTTGAGCTTATCAGGTTGAAGCTTTTTCACATAAGCATCACAACCCCAAACTTTAAGAAACGACAACTTTGGTTTCTTGCCAAACCAAAGTTCATAAGGCGTCATCTCAACGGATTTTGATGGTGCCCTATTTAAAGTGAATGCAGTCGTCTCTAAAGCATAACCCCAAAATGATAGCAGTAAATTAGTAAGAGACATCATAGATCGCACCATACTCAATATAGTACGGTTACGACGTTAGGACACACCATTTCATTGTGGTGTTCTAGGTGGCGTTAGTTGTGAAACTATCCCATGTTGTTTCAAATGAAGACCAAACTTGTAGCTCAAATATTCTCCTCCACAATCATATTGTAGAAACTTTATTTTCTTGTTACGATGATTTTCCACTTCACTCTGAAATTCTTTGAACTTTTCAAATGTTTCAGACTTATGCTTCATTAAGTAGATATAACCATATCTTCTTAAATTATATGTGAAGGTAAGAACAAAACGATACCCACCACGAGCCTCAATACTCATTGGACCACATACATCGGTATGTATTATTACCAACAAGTCAGTAGCTCATTCCATTGTTCCAGAGAACAGAGTTTTAGTCATCTTGCCCATAAGGCACGGTTCGCAAGCACCAAGTGATTCCAAAAGTCCATCGGCATGGAGTTTCGTCATGCGCTTTACACTAATATGACCCAAATGGCAGTGCCACAAATAAATTGCATTATCATTATTGAACTTATATCTTTTGGTTTCAACACTATGAATATGTGTATCACTACTATCGAGATTCAACCAAAATAGACCACTCAGCAGGGGTGCATGACCATAAAAGATATTACTCATATAAATAGAACAACCATTATTCTCTAATTTAAATGAATAACCGTCTCGCATTAAACAAGATCCATATATAATGTTCATGCTCAACGCTGGCACCAAATAACAATTATTCAGGTCTAAAACTAATCCCGATGGTAGATGTCTATACCCCTATATAGTGTGCAAATAACTTTGAAAGATGGTCGTTCGATGAAGCCAATCTGTCAGGACCCCGACTCAATGCCACATCGATCTAGCATGTAACACCTCATATCACTTTGCGGCCTCACGCACGGTATTCCCACGGGTGTCGCCTTACCTTTGCCCGGGACCGTTTGCGCCTTTTGGCACACGTATATGACAGTGTCGCTAGCATCCATATGATAAGGAGCCCGGGCTGACATGGCTAGTCGTAAACCCAAAGTGGCACAAACTTACAGGGACAGGCATCCATGACCCAGCATCGAACGTGTCGGTCATCAGCGAGTGAATCCAGGCTGTAGCACTGGGCTAGCAGGACTCCGGTGAACCGGGCTGTAGCAGGCTAACAGGACTCCGGTATTCATCGCGTGACATTTCCCCGAAGGGACAGACACAGGAACGAAGAAGGACACATGCCGGCCAGCCTAAGTGTTCCGGAGCAGTAGCAAGCTACCATGGCTCAGTGGAAACACTAGGAGACATTTCCCGGTAAGAGAGGCTACTAAAGATAAACAATTAGATGGTCAGATCCCACACATACCAAGCATTTCAATAACATACACACAATATGCTCGATATGTGCAATACAACATGGCATCACAAAATGACTCTACGACTCAAGTAGTTTATTCAATAGGCTCCGAGGAGCGAGATATTACAAACATGGGTCTCATGACCCAACAATCAGAGCATACAAATCAAAGCACACGCGGAAGCTATCATGTCTGAGTACAGACATCTATAAATGAAAAAGGCTGAGAAGCCTGACTATCTATCAGATCCTGCCGAAGGCACAAGATCGTAGCTGAGGTATCAAGCTAAACGTCGAAGACCACGCGGAATTACTAGTGAGACTGAAGTCTCTCTGCAAAAACATAAAATAGGCAAACGTGAGTACAAATGTACCCAGCAAGACTTACATCAGAACTATCTACATATGCATCATTATCAACAAAGGGATGGTGGGGTTTAACTGCAGCAAGCCAGCTTTGACTCGGTGGCTATCCTGAACTACGACTGCAAGCGACTCTTTTGAGGTGGCGCACACGAGTCCACATATTCACCATATCAATACACCACTATGGATCCGCTCCCGTCTCCCTACGAGAACGCCATCCATAGCACTCACGCTTATCTTGCGCATTTTAAAGTATCCACTTTCACTTGTCTATGAACTGATATAAGTAACCCAGAAGTCCTTTTCCGCGGACACGGCTATTCGAATAGATGATGTTAACCCTGCAGGGGTGTACTTCTTCATACATGTTTCCACCACTTAGCGTCTGCACACGACATGTGCTCGGCAGACTTCAAGCGAAAGCCGACGTGGGTGTAGACCACGACCTACCTAAACAGTCAAGTCTCTAGTCCAGGTTTATCGCCTATTCGGGTTCCATCCATGAGGAGATCCGGCCGGAGTTTCGCTCACAGCCCCAAACGATGTGAACAGGGTTCCGTGACACCAAACGGGCGCCCGGTTTACCCGGCCACGTGCCTACCGCATCACAGCCCACCCCTACGGTCAGCGCTGTCCACGGCCTCCAGCATACTACAAACACCAGAAACTACTTGCAACTCCTGGACAGAGGACGAGGGTGAATGAGAAGTCGAGCGGGGTCATATTTCAGGGCCCAATGTATGGTAGTAACTGAATCATGGATCACAAACACAGAACTCAGTTCCTGAGGACGGCTACAATGAGACAACCCACCATGTACTCCTACATGGCCTCTCACCGCTACCTTTACCAAATCGTGTTCACACACTTAGCTCACACACAGTAGGACATGTTCACACGCCTCTGATTCATCCCCGATGAATCAGACCTGACTCAACTCTAAGCAGTAGCAGGCATGACAAACAAGCATGAATGAGTAGGCACAACAGGGCTCAAACAACTCCTACTCATGCTAGTGGGTTTCATCTATTTACTGTGGCAATGACAGGTCATGAAAGGATAAAGGGGTTCAGCTACCGCAGCAAGTAACAGATAAATCGGTGTTGTCCTAATGCATTAAAAGAGAGCAGGGGCGAGAGAGTAGGATTGTATCGGAATGAACAAGGGGGTTTTGCTTGCCTGGCACTTCTGAAGATAACATTGAGTCTTCATCAGTGTCAACGATCACATCATCGGTATCACGTCTATCGAGAGGGGACAAATACCGGCAACAAAAAAGAAATACAATCAATGCAATGCACAATATGATGCATGCTATGACATGGCAATATGAATGTGTTTTGCGCTAATGCGACTAGCAACAGATTAAATGAAGTTGGTTTGAATATAAGATTCAAATTCAAACTCCATATGTGATTATTTAAATGTCATTTATATGATTTGTGCTAAACAGCACCTATAAGTTGTTCTAACATGCATGAAAATGGTACAGATGGATTCCTTGAATTTTTCTGATAATTTTTCATATATAAATTATTTAATTTGGAGTTACGGTTAATTTTCTATGAATTATTGAAGTTTTAGGCATTTTCTGGAATTTCAGAATTAAATTAAATCCAGAAAATGAGTTATGACATCAGCACTGCGTCATGCTTGCATCAGCAAGTCAACAGGGCTGCCCCGGGTCAAACCTGACCAGGGGGTCCCATTAGTCAGTGACTTAGGGCTCGTTTAGGTCGCTGGCAGGTGGGCCCAGTCAACGGACACATCAGCCTGGTCAACTCCGACGTGTGGGGTCGGTCAAAGTGTGACGGGGCCAGGTCAAACTGACCTATGGGGCCCACAAAATTAGTACTAATCTAAACAGAGAGGTTAAACTAATTAATTAGGCACGAGGGCCCACTTGGCAGTGGCTGTAGTGGGTGATTAGCGGGGTGTTTACGCCCTAACTACGTGGCCACGTCGGCGAGTGACGCCGGCGACCACGGCGACGGCGAGACCTCGCCGGAGTTGCTCGGGACGGTGCTACGGCCCGCGGCTGGTCGCGCTGAGGGCACCAAGAGGAAGCCCGTGCTCCCGCGCATCTAGGGGGACCCACGAGAGGGCGTGGGGTGGCCGGAGTTGAGCGCGGCATCGACCCCGGCGGCGGCCGGAGCTCGGGTTAGTTTGGGCTCGGCGTTAGGGTGCTCGGGAGGAGGAGCTGGTGGGATCTGCGTGCTCCTGGGAGGGCACCGAACGCGTTGACACACTCAGGCACGGGCTGTGGTGGCTAAAACGACGGAGGCATCATGGCCGGCGGCGATGAGCTCTCGGCTCCGGCGGAATCGGGCTAGCGGAGAGAAACAGAGGGGGGGGCGAGCATAAGGGAAGATGCAGGAGCTCACATGGGGTCGGAAGAGAAGCTCGGCGGGCTCGGGGAGGCTTCTGCGCCGGCGAATTGACGGCGGCGATCTCCGGGCACCGGAGGTGAAGACGATGATGCTCCGGTCGATTTCGGCCTCCTCTGATCGCGTGCGTCGGTGGGTAGCTCCACGGGGTCGGGGCGGAGCTCGGGTACGCGGAGAGGGGGCGAGGGAGTGGCTGTGGTTGCGGTGGTTGCGAGCGGCGGCGGCGGAGGCGTTCGGGTGAGCGAGAGGGAGAGGCGAACAGGGGGGGGGAAGGGGCACGGGGAGAGGGAAGCGGTGCAGGGGGTGCGTGGCGTCGTCCGGGCGCGTCGAGGGTAGCCAGGCAGGCAGGGAGGGAGGAGGTGGCCAGACGCGCGGCGACCACACGCCCAATCCTTCTGGCGCGAGCTGGAAGAAGACAAGGGGAGGAGGTGGGCTGGACCAACAGTGTTGGGCTGGTTGGGCTACACAGAAGCTGGGCCGGAGGTGAGGTTAGGTAAGTTTCTGTCTCTGTTTTATTTCTATTTCAGTTCTGTTTTCTTTTTATTTACTGCAATTTGTTTTTGATTTGATTTAAAATATCAAATCATTTTATAAAATCCTGGAAACAGTTATGGGTATTTTCTGAATTATTTCAGTGACCCCTAGAAATTTTCCAACATTTATTTGAGCATTTAAATTATTAATAGTATTTAAATGCCCAAAGTCAAATACAATATGATTTAATTCAAAAATCCAAAAATGACCTAAGGATATATTCATCATTTTTGGCAGAGGTTTCCACCTTAACCAGAAATCATGAACTTTTCTTAGGGGCCTTTTGGGTTTATTGAAAAGATTTTAACTTACCCTAGTTGAGTTGATTTAATGCTAGGGTTTGGACAATCCCCATTTCAACTTTCTGTAAAAGTAAACATGATGCATCACCAAAGGCTAGTACTAGTGCAATGCCAGAAGCTAGGGATGTGACAACTCACCCCCACTAAACAAGAATCTCGTCTCGAGATTCAAGTGTAGGTAAGATGAAAGGTAACGCAACTAGTACAATCTTCACGATCCAGGGTGCACTTCAAATGAACGTTGATTTGAACACCATCATTGTCTTGTCGTCTTGCTCTGAGAACTTCAGCTAATCATGACAAGAAGAGGAAAGGAAAACTCTAGAACAATCGATCTTCGAGAAAACCGAACAACTTAGGATCAACTCATGGAATGAGATATAGCAACATCTCTTGAGCTGAGAGACGAAGCACAGATCCGAAGAAATGGAGTAAGACAAATGACGAGGGTTCGCTAAGTAGACAACAATTCCAGACTTAAGAATGTGGCGATCGGTTGTCAACGTAGCGAGGAGTTGAATTGCCATGATACCATAACGAAACATCCTGGAGAAGGGTGATTCGTAGATTATTACCTTAAGTGGCAAAAAGAATTACCTTTGATATAGAGATCATTGAGACTCTCTATATCAGCCTAAGGCAAATCACAGCAATCGAGTGGCGGGGGTCGGTAGAATGGCATACTCGGACTTGGATGATGTGGATTACCTTGTTGAGCACAACGTAATGGATGAATTTCCTTATCACCGGAGATGTAAGAGACCCGTGGTAGAATGGCACATTGGCGGTGCAAGCTGGGAACAAAATGCAAATGCTGGGAATGATTCTAGTAACTGGGGAAGAACCCAACAATAAAGAGTGAATTCACTGTTGGAGTGGTTATAGCATAACCGAGGAAATCTGGGGCAATCCCAGCTAGTGCTGATGATAACACGTAGCGCTTGTGCGTGCTCTCAAGAACTTGAGCATTTCCATATTCATCAAGGTTTTACCAACATCCGTGTCAAGGGTCCGGTAACACAACTTACTACCATGATGAATGGTGATGGAGGATGCAGATGCAAAGGAAGATAACACCTTCTCAGATTACACCTTAGCGAAGCCAAGGAACAAAATCTGGATGATCGACCGAGAGACATTTAGCACTCCGCTTCTAATGTTCTCCTTGATGTGCTAGTGTATCCCATTCATAGATACGGTTTGATAACTAGAACATCAAGTAAAGGTCGGACTTCGGGAACACAACAAATCATAAGGCACAACTAGAGAGTAAATCCTACGAAGTCCTTATGGGAAGGTGGCCAACTTCATCAATCAAGATATTATAATAACAGGTCTTCCGGCTGGGTGTGTTGGCCATGACATCCACTTTACCGATTATCGCGCGACCAATATTATAATTCTTGGGAAATATTCCAACCATCATATCTGCCTGAGATTCAGATCTGGTTGGTGTCAGGATATTCCAGACTCATCGAGTCTAGGAAGAGAAGCGGAAATTTGCAACACAAATCGACGAGATGACGTTGCGAGATTCTCGGGGAATGAACTACGATAGTAAGCTCCAAAACATGAGCTGGTTCTGCTACAAACATGTGAACATGTTGTCCCAGACAAACATGACCACGTGGTAGTCTTATAATAAAACACTACCGAGTTCAGGTGGGGAACCATCATTAATGACATCAAAGTCTCCACGCGTGGAAGTCCAAAGAGTTCACCTTGGACAGACTCCTTTATCTTTGAACAACTCAATCAGTGGCTTGGTGTGCTCGGAACACATATGGAATGAAGGTTGCAAGTCTCCAGACCACAGAATACTTCGCACGTATGCATGACTGATTTGGGATGATTCCAAAGGAAACAACATTGACTTTCTCGAATCCACGGCGGCAACTTGCATCAAATGCACATGGACTGGAGGAAGTCACTTCTTACATCCGAACATTTGCTCCATGAACTAGCATGAGGAAATGCTTTCAAAAGTTTCCAACACTAACTTAATGTTCCGCAAAATTATGGAGAAGACAAGGATGTTGTCAATGGGCATAACAACAATTCATCTGGGTTTCCTTTTAAAAGGAATTCCATAGTTAAGTGAACAAGTGATAGCATTGGTCAGACCAAAGATATAATGGTGTATGCTCGAGGAATCAACCACGAGTAAGACAACATTACGAATATCGTTGGTTCTGATTTGATTTGACGATAGCCCACACTCAAATCAAAGGATTGATAAGACAATAGATCCAGCAACTGATCACAGGGACCAATCGATGAAGATATCATCTTTCTTCAACACACACTACACAAGAATATCCCTTTGGAACGAACTAAGTCAGACAAGCTTTTATCTTCCAACTCTCCAAGTTGTTGTCTAGCTTAACCAACTAGCTCAGGGATATCTAACACCGATTCTTGGAGAAAGGGTGGTTCACAAGAAACCAACTTGATCACGAGCTCAACATAGCGGTCAGGTGACAACCCGGTAACACCTCCAAGAAGATATTTGGAAAGTCACGAACCACCAATATGTTACTAAGCTCGAGAACAATCTTGCCTTTCAGGGCAAGACGATATGATCAAATGAGTGAGGACTTGACAAGATCCTAACTCATCAATCGAAGGGTGCACCGAAATAAGGACTAGGTAGCACGATCAGTCTTAGAAGGATGATTCGAAAACCAACATACTAAGAATGAAATTATTATCCTTTAACTACCAAGCAACAGAGTTGCTAGCAGTATTGATTTCACACATCACAATTCATTTGTCGGTATTCCGGTTGCATCAACACGAAGACCGAGGAATGACTAATGACGGCAAGAAGTATCACTGTACCAGGAGTTCATAGGATGGGGTGCAATTCCTATAACAATCCCGATTTAAAGATGGTAATACTCCAAGGTAGAACAGAATGAAAGCTGGATTAGCAATTTGATCTGCGGAGCACAACTTCTCTGACCCAATCCTGGATATGGAAGAGGTACTGGAGTTTGTTTCTCCTAGTCATTCTGCGATAGAATGGCTTGACGGACCACAAGAGTAATAGGCATCGATAAACGAACGCACGCATACTCTTGGCTATCAATTGATAGACGAGGGTCAGAATGCAACTAAAGAGAGACAACTCAAGGAACATATGATTTTCTGAGTTGTGGATGCATAGTTTAGCATGTCGAACGAATTCCACATGTTTCTTCCGGATAACCCATGCAGAAAAGTAGAACTGGCAGAGTCACAATATATAACGGAGAACTCATCAAGAATAATCCTGTTGTGATATTTCAGTTCAACGAGGAACTTCTGCCATAAGTAGTTCATGGTATTTGGAAGAAGAAGATACCACGGACTTTAAGGACTATCGCAAAGGTTACTAATATCCTAAAGGAACTAGCAAACATTATCAACATGAAGTAAGTAGAGTGAATCTCGGGTTCAAAGCCCAAGGAGTAGAATACCTACTACTAAGTAGCATCACGGGATGCTTTCGAGAATAAAAGCCAGAATCATCACACTGGGAACACAAATCATGGCTAAATTACTAGGTGATTCCCTAAGACACCTAGGGTCATAATAATATCTCCAACATAATGTCAAGGCAATAGAATACCTCAACTCAACAATTATTGTGATTGAGCTGGCATAAAGGAACATCGAAACCAGAGGGAAAGGATTTTGCAAATGCATCAGACTATTTAGAAACCTGGGATGACTCGGACAGCGTAACGGCTGTAAATGCTCAGAAAAGATTTGAGACATTCACAAAAATGGTGGCATAACCACTCAGAAGCATAATATCAAGGTTTCGAGATCAACAATTATCATACGGGAGTAGTAGGAACTGAACTGAGACTTAAGTCCAACAATCTTATGAGTCTACGGATTAGTAACACGTGATCCTGATAGAAAGAAGAGATAGCCTAGTTCTTAATCCCCGTAGAAGAGAAGATGATGACTCAGATCAGAAGGCCATGAGGTATAAGGAGTAAAAAGAGCCTTACGTTCCATCCCACAATCAATTCCCTTATATAACTAAAGAATTTCTAGACTCAACTTCGACCAGTTTGGCTTGGTAATCCTACAGGCAGTCAAGCTCTGATACCAACGCTGTCAGGACCCCGACTCAATGCCACATCGATCTAGCATGTAACACCTCATATCACTTTGCGGCCTCACGCACGGTATTCCCACGGGTGTCGCCTTACCTTTGCCCGGGACCGTTTGCGCCTTTTGGCACACGTATATGACAGTGTCGCTAGCATCCATATGATAAGGAGCCCGGGCTGACATGGCTAGTCGTAAACCCAAAGTGGCACAAACTTACAGGGACAGGCATCCATGACCCAGCATCGAACGTGTCGGTCATCAGCGAGTGAATCCAGGCTGTAGCACTGGGCTAGCAGGACTCCGGTGAACCGGGCTGTAGCAGGCTAACAGGACTCCGGTATTCATCGCGTGACATTTCCCCGAAGGGACAGACACAGGAATGAAGAAGGACACATGCCGGCCAGCCTAAGTGTTCCGGAGCAGTAGCAAGCTACCATGGCTCAGTGGAAACACTAGGAGACATTTCCCGGTAAGAGAGGCTACTAAAGATAAACAACTAGATGGTCAGATCCCACACATACCAAGCATTTCAATAACATACACACAATATGCTCGATATGTGCAATACAACATGGCATCACAAAATGACTCTACGACTCAAGTAGTTTATTCAATAGGCTCCGAGGAGCGAGATATTACAAACATGGGTCTCATGACCCAACAATCAGAGCATACAAATCAAAGCACACGCGGAAGCTATCATGTCTGAGTACAGACATCTATAAATGAAAAAGGCTGAGAAGCCTGACTATCTATCAGATCCTGCCGAGGGCACAAGATCGTAGCTGAGGTATCAAGCTAAACGTCGAAGACCACGCGGAATTACTAGTGAGACTGAAGTCTCTCTGCAAAAACATAAAATAGGCAAACGTGAGTACAAATGTACCCAGCAAGACTTACATCAGAACTATCTACATATGCATCATTATCAACAAAGGGATGGTGGGGTTTAACTGCAGCAAGCCAGCTTTGACTCGGTGGCTATCCTGAACTACGACTGCAAGCGACTCTTTTGAGGTGGCGCACACGAGTCCACATATTCACCATATCAATACACCACTATGGATCCGCTCCCGTCTCCCTACGAGAACGCCATCCATAGCACTCACGCTTATCTTGCGCATTTTAAAGTATCCACTTTCACTTGTCTATGAACTGATATAAGTAACCCAGAAGTCCTTTTCCGCGGACACGGCTATTCGAATAGATGATGTTAACCCTGCAGGGGTGTACTTCTTCATACATGTTTCCACCACTTAGCGTCTGCACACGACATGTGCTCGGCAGACTTCAAGCGAAAGCCGACGTGGGTGTAGACCACGACCTACCTAAACACTCAAGTCTCTAGTCCAGGTTTATCGCCTATTCGGGTTCCATCCATGAGGAGATCCGGCCGGAGTTTCGCTCACAGCCCCAAACGATGTGAACAGGGTTCCGTGACACCAAACGGGCGCCCGGTTTACCCGGCCACGTGCCTACCGCATCACAGCCCACCCCTACGGTCAGCGCTGTCCACGGCCTCCAGCATACTACAAACACCAGAAACTACTTGCAACTCCTAGACAGAGGACGAGGGTGAATGAGAAGTCGAGCGGGGTCATATTTCAGGGCCCAATGTATGGTAGTAACTGAATCATGGATCACAAACACAGAACTCAGTTCCTGAGGACGGCTACAATGAGACAACCCACCATGTACTCCTACATGGCCTCTCACCGCTACCTTTACCAAATCGTGTTCACACACTTAGCTCACACACAGTAGGACATGTTCACACGCCTCTGATTCATCCCCGATGAATCAGACCTGACTCAACTCTAAGCAGTAGCAGGCATGACAAACAAGCATGAATGAGTAGGCACAACAGGGCTCAAACAACTCCTACTCATGCTAGTGGGTTTCATCTATTTACTGTGGCAATGACAGGTCATGCAAAGGATAAAGGGGTTCAGCTACCGCAGCAAGTAACAGATAAATCGGTGTTGTCCTAATGCATTAAAAGAGAGCAGGGGCGAGAGAGTAGGATTGTATCGGAATGAACAAGGGGGTTTTGCTTGCCTGGCACTTCTGAAGATAACATTGAGTCTTCATCAGTGTCAACGATCACATCATCGGTATCACGTCTATCGAGAGGGGACAAATACCGGCAACAAAAAAGAAATACAATCAATGCAATGCACAATATGATGCATGCTATGACATGGCAATATGAATGTGTTTTGCGCTAATGCGACTAGCAACAGATTAAATGAAGTTGGTTTGAATATAAGATTCAAATTCAAACTCCATATGTGATTATTTAAATGTCATTTATATGATTTGTGCTAAACAGCACCTATAAGTTGTTCTAACATGCATGAAAATGGTACAGATGGATTCCTTGAATTTTTCTGATAATTTTTCATATATAAATTATTTAATTTGGAGTTACGGTTAATTTTCTATGAATTATTGAAGTTTTAGGCATTTTCTGGAATTTCAGAATTAAATTAAATCCAGAAAATGAGTTATGACATCAGCACTGCGTCATGCTTGCATCAGCAAGTCAACAGGGCTGCCCGGGGTCAAACCTGACCAGGGGGTCCCATTAGTCAGTGACTTAGGGCTCGTTTAGGTCGCTGGCAGGTGGGCCCAGTCAACGGACACATCAGCCTGGTCAACTCCGACGTGTGGGGTCGGTCAAAGTGTGACGGGGCCAGGTCAAACTGACCTATGGGGCCCACAAAATTAGTACTAATCTAAACAGAGAGGTTAAACTAATTAATTAGGCACGAGGGCCCACTTGGCAGTGGCTGTAGTGGGTGATTAGCGGGGTGTTTACGCCCTAACTACGTGGCCACGTCGGCGAGTGACGCCGGCGACCACGGCGACGGCGAGACCTCGCCGGAGTTGCTCGGGACGGCGCTACGGCCCGCGGCTGGTCGCGCTGAGGGCACCAAGAGGAAGCCCGTGCTCCCGCGCATCTAGGGGGACCCACGAGAGGGCGTGGGGTGGCCGGAGTTGAGCGCGGCATCGACCCCGGCGGCGGCTGGAGCTCGGGTTAGTTTGGGCTCGGCGTTAGGGTGCTCGGGAGGAGGAGCTGGTGGGATCTGCGTGCTCCTGGGAGGGCACCGAACGCGTTGACACACTCAGGCACGGGCTGTGGTGGCTAAAACGACGGAGGCATCATGGCCGGCGGCGATGAGCTCTCGGCTCCGGCGGAATCGGGCTAGCGGAGAGAAACAGAGGGGGGGCGAGCATAAGGGAAGATGCAGGAGCTCACATGGGGTCAGAAGAGAAGCTCGGCGGGCTCGGGGAGGCTTCTGCGCCGGCGAATTGACGGCGGCGATCTCCGGGCACCGGAGGTGAAGACGATGATGCTCCGGTCGATTTCGGCCTCCTCTGATCGCGTGCGTCGGTGGGTAGCTCCACGGGGTCGGGGCGGAGCTCGGGTACGCGGAGAGGGGGCGAGGGAGTGGCTGTGGTTGCGGTGGTTGCGAGCGGCGGCGGCGGAGGCGTTCGGGTGAGCGAGAGGGAGAGGCGAACAGGGGGGGAAAGGGGCACAGGGAGAGGGAAGCGGTGCAGGGGGTGCGTGGCGTCGTCCGGGCGCGTCGAGGGTAGCCAGGCAGGCAGGGAGGGAGGAGGTGGCCAGACGCGCGGCGACCACACGCCCAATCCTTTTGGCGCGAGCTGGAAGAAGACAAGGGGAGGAGGTGGGCTGGACCAACAGTGTTGGGCTGGTTGGGCTACACAGAAGCTGGGCCGGAGGTGAGGTTAGGTAAGTTTCTGTCTCTGTTTTATTTCTATTTCAGTTCTGTTTTCTTTTTATTTACTGCAATTTGTTTTTGATTTGATTTAAAATATCAAATCATTTTATAAAATCCTGGAAACAGTTATGGGTATTTTCTGAATTATTTCAGTGACCCCTAGCAATTTTCCAACATTTATTTGAGCATTTAAATTATTAATAGTATTTAAATGCCCAAAGTCAAATACAATATGATTTAATTCAAAAATCCAAAAATGACCTAAGGATATATTCATCATTTTTGGCAGAGGTTTCCACCTTAACCAGAAATCATGAACTTTTCTTAGGGGCCTTTTGGGTTTATTGAAAAGATTTTAACTTACCCTAGTTGAGTTGATTTAATGCTAGGGTTTGGACAATCCCCATTTCAACTTTCTGTAAAAGTAAACACGATGCATCACCAAAGGCTAGTACTAGTGCAATGCCAGAAGCTAGGGATGTGACACAATCCAACGATGCAGAGATGGAAAATCTGATCACTAATGGCCGTTGGATATCATTTACATTCCACCAGATTCTGCCACATGTACAATCTAGAAGACTCCATGGTTGAACTTAAGCATAATGCACAAACCTTAAAACACAAGCACTTCTCCTTTGTTCTAGAATCCTCCATATCATAATTGCCCATTTTTTCTAAATGAATTGCCATTATTTGTTTTTACTTTATGCTTTACAACGCACGATTCCATGAATCTTAGAATAGATTAATTTTTTTATAAAAACTAATTTATTTTGAAGATGAACTATAAGAATTAAACGAACATCTACATCATGCATATATGACTCAAAGGTTACATGCTATAGTGTGGTCTTTATTCATAATTTGGTTGCCAAATCTCATGCGTGCAATGCACGTATACCTAAATAGTAGAGGTAGCGTGCCGACCGCGATCACATCGACTTTGGAACCATTTCCCGTGCTCATCGTCACCTCGTCCGTAGCCAATCCTCGCTTAATCCGTAGCCCCTGTTTCGAGTTACAAATATGAGCAACAGAACTAGTATCAAATACCCAGGCGCTACTGTGAGCATTAGTTAAGTACACATCAATAACATGTATATCAAATATACCTTTCACTTTGCCATCCTTCTATCTGCCAAATACTTGGGGCAGTTCCGCTTCCAGTGACCAGTCCCTTTGCAGTAGAAGCACTCAGTTTCAGGCTTAGGTCCAGACTTGGGTTTCTTCTCTTGAGTGGCAACCTTTTTGCCGTTCTTCTTGAAATTCCCCTTCTTCCCTTTGCCCTTTTTCATGAAAATAGTGGTCTTATTGACCATCAACACTTGATGCTCCTTTTTGATTTCTACCTCCGCGGCCTTTAGCATCGCGAAGAGCTCGGGAATAGTCTTGTTCATCCCTTGCATATTATAGTTCATCACGAAGCCTTTATAGCTTGGTGGCAGTGATTGAAGAACTCTGTCAATGACACAATCAAGTGGAAGATCAACTCCCAGTTGAGTCAAGTGATTATGGTACCCAGACATTCTGAGTATGTGTTCATTGACAGAACTATTCTCCTCCAATTTGCAGTTGTAGAACTTGTTGGAGACTTCATATCTCTCAACTCGGGCATTTGCTTGAAATATTAACTTCAACTCTTGGAACATCTCATATGTTCCATGACGTGCAAAATGTCTTTGAAGTCCCGATTCTAAGCCGTAAAGCATAGCACACTGAACTATCGAGTAGTCATCAGCTTTGCTTTGCCAGACGTTCTTAATGTCATCAGTAGCATCTGCAGTAGGCCTGGTACCCAACGGTGCTTCCAGGACGTAATTCTTCTGTGCAGCAATGAGGATAATCCTCAAGTTATGGACCCAGTTCGTGTAGTTGCTGCCATCATGTTTCAACTTAGCTTTCTCTAGGAACGCATTAAAATTCAAAGGAATGGTAGCACGGGCCATTGATCTACAACAACATAGAAATGCAAAATACTATCAGGTACTAAGTTCATGATAAATCTAAAGTTCAATTAATCATATTACTTAAGAAGTCCCACTTAGATAGACATCCCTTTAATCATCTAAGTGATCATGTGATCCAAGTCAACTAAACCATGTTTGATCATCATGTGAGATGGAGTAGTTTTCAATGGTGAACATCACTATGTTGATCATATCTACTATATGATTCACGCTCGACCTTTCGGTCTCAGCGTTCCGAGGCCATATATGCATATGCTAGGCTCGTCAAGTTTAACCCGAGTATTCTGCGTGTGCAAAACTGGCTTGCACCCGTTGTATGTGAATGTAGAGCTTATCACACCCAATCATCACGTGGTGCCTCGGCACGACGAACTGTAGCAACGGTGCATACTCAGGGAGAACACTTGTACCTTGAAATTTAGTAAGGGATCATCTTATAATGCTTCCGATGTTCTAAGTAAAATAAGATGCATAAAGGATAAACATCACATGCAATCAAAATATGTGACATGATATGGCTATCATCATCTTGTGCTCATGATCTCCATCACCGAAGCATCGTCATGATCTCCACCGTCACTAGCGTGACACCTTGATCTCCATCTTAGCATCATTGTCGTCTTGCCAACTATTGTTACTACGACTATCGCTACCGCTTATGATAAAGTAAAACAATTACATGGCGATTGCATTGCATACAATAAAGCGACAACCATATGGCTCCTTCCAGTTGCCGATAACTTTGTTACAAAACATGATCATCTCATACAACAATTTATATCACATCATGCCTTGACCATATCACATCATAGCAAGCCCTGCAAAAACTAGTTAGACGTCCTCTACTTTGTTGTTGCAAGTTTTACGTGGCTGCTTTGGGCTTCTAGCAAGAACCGTTTTTATCTACGCATCAAAACCACAACGATTTTTTGTCAAGTGTGTTGTTTTAACCTTCAACAAGGACCGGGCGTAGCCACACTCGATTCAACTAAAGTTGGAGAAACAGACACTCACCAGCCACCTATGTGCGAAGTACGTTGGTAGAATCAGTCTCGTGTAAGCGTACGCGTAATGTCGGTTTGAGCCACTTCATCCAACAATACCGCCAAATCAAAGTATGACATGCTGGTAAGCAGTATGACTATTATCGCCCACAAGTCTTTGTGTTCTACTCGTGCATATAACATCTACGCATAGACCTGGCTCGGATGCCACTATTGGGGAACGCGGTAATTTCAAAAGTTTTCCTACGACAATGCAAGATCTATCTAGGAGATGCATAGCAACGAAAGGGGAGAGTGTGTCCTCGTACCCTTGTAGACCGAAAGCGGAAGCGTTGTGACAACGCGGTTGATGTAGTCGTACGTCTTCACGATCCGACCGATCCTAGCACCAAAGATACGGCACCTCCGCGATCTGCACACGTTCAGCTTGGTGACGTCCCATGAACTCTAGATCCACCTGATGTCGAGGGAGAGCTTCTTCAGCAAGATGGCATGGTGATGGTGATGATGAAGTTACCGGCGCAGGGCTTCGCCAAAGCACTACAACAATATGACCAAGGTGGAAATTTGTGGAGGGGGGCACCGCACATGGCTAAACAATCAACTTGTGTGTCTATGGGGTGCCCCCCCCCCCCGTATATAAAGGAGGAGAGGGGAGGCCGGCCGGCCCTACTTGGCACGCCACCAATAGGGGAATCCTACTAGGACTCCAAGTCCTAGTAGGTTTCCACCTAAAGGGAGAGAGGGGAAGAAAAGAGAGGGAGAGGAAGGAGGAAAGGGGGGCGCCCCCCCCCCTCCTTGTCCTATTCGGAATCAAGGGGGAGGGGCGCATGGCCTGCCCTGGTCGCCCCTCTCTCTCTCCACTAAGGCCCATCGAGGCCCATTAGTTCCCTCGGGGGTTTTGATAACCCTCCGGCACTCCGGTTTTATCTGGAATTTCTGGTGTCTGAATATAGTCATCCAATATATCAATCTTTATGTCTCGACCATTTTGAGACTCCTCATCATGTCCATCATCACATCCGGGACTCCGAACAACCTTCGGTACATCATATCACATAAACTCATAATACCAATCGTCATCGAACTTTAAGCGTGCGGACCCTATGGGTTCGAGAACTATGTAGACATGACCGAGACACGTCTCCGGTCAATAACCAATAGTGGAACCTGGATGCTCATATTGGTTCCTACATATTCTACGAAGATCTTTATTGGTCAAACCGCATAACAACATATGTTGTTCCCTTTGTCATCGGTATGTTACTTGCCCGAGATTCGATCGCCGGTATCTTCATACCTAGCTCAATCTCGTTACCGGCAAGTCTCTTTACTCGTTCCATAATACTTCATCCCGCAACTAACTCATTAGTTACAATGCTTGCAAGGCTTATAGTGATGAGTATTACTGAGAGGGCCCAGAGATACCTCTCCGAAAAACAGAGTGCCAAATCCTAATCTCGATATATGCCAACCCAACAAACACATTTGGAGACACCTGTAGAGCACCTTTATAATCACCCATTTACGTTGTGACGTTTGGTAGCACACAAAGTGTTCCTCCGGTATTCAGGAGTTGCATAATCTCATAGGTGAGGAACTTGTATAAGTCATGAAGAAAGCAGTAGCAATGAAACTGACACGATCATAATGCTAAGCTAATGGATGGGTCATGTCCATCACATCATTCTCCTAATGATGTGATCCCGTTTATCAAATGACAACACATGTCTATGGTTAGGAAACATAACCATCTTTGATTAATGAGCTAGTCAAGTAGAGGCATACTAGGGACTATATGTTCTGTCTATGTATTCACACATGTACTAAGTTTCCGGTTAATACAATTCTAGCATGAATAATAATAATTTATCATGAATTAAGGAAATAAATAATAACTTTATTATTTCCTCCATGGCATATTTCCTTCAATTAGAAGTTTCCTTGGTCATGTCGGTTTTTATAGGAGGTTCATTAAAGACTTCTCAAAAATTTCTAGGCCTCTAACTAATCTCTTACAAAAAGATGTTCCTTTTGTCTTTGATGATGATTGTGTAGAAGCATTTGAAATACTTAAGAAAGCCTTGATTTTTGCACCTATTGTTCCGCCACTTGATTGAAATTTACCCTTTGAAATTATGTGTGATGCTAGTGATTTTGATGTAGGTGCTATTCTAGGACAAAGAGTTGATAAGAAATTAAATGTTATCCAATATGCTAGTAAAACTCTAGACAGTGCCCAGAGAAATTATGCTACTACTGAAAAAGAATTTTTAGCAGTTGTGTTCGCTTGTGATAAGTTGAAACCTTATATTGTTGATTCCAAAGTAACTATTCACACTGATCATGCTGCTATTAAATATCTTATGGAAAAGAAAGATGATAAACCTAGACTTATTAGATGGGTTCTCTTGCTACAAGAATTTGATTTGCATATTATTGATAGAAAGGGAGCTGAGAACCCCGTTGCAGATAACTTGTCTAGGTTAGAAAATGTTCTTGATGACCCACTACCTATTGATGATAGCTTTCCTGATGAACAAGTAGCTATCATAAATGCTTCTCATACTGCTCCATGGTATGCTGATTATGCTAATTACATTGTTGCTAAATTTATGCCACCTAGTTTCACATACCAGCAAAAGAAAAAGTTTTTCTATGATTTAAGACATTACTTTTGGATGACCCACACCTTTATAAGGAAGGAGTAGATGGTGTTATTAGACGTTGTGTACCTGAGCATGAACATGAACAGATCCTAGGCAAGTGTTGATATGTCTCCGTCGTATCTACTTTTCCAAACACTTTTGCCCTTGTTTTGGACTCTAACTTGCATGATTTGAGTGGAACTAACCCGGACTGACGCTGTTTTTAGTAGAACTGCCATGGTGTTATTTTTGTGTAGAAATAAAAGTTCTCGAAATGACCTAAAAATCCACGGAGCAACTTTTTGGATTTAATAAAAAATATTGGTGAAAGAATCAAGGTTAGGGGCCCACACCCTGTCCACGAGGGTGGGGGCACGCCCTACCCCCTGGGCGCGCCCCCTGCCTCGTGGGCCCCCTGATGCTCCACCGACCTCAATCAAACTCCATATATTCATGTTTGGGGAGAAAAAAATCAGAGAGTAGGATTCATCGCGTTTTATGATACGGAGCCGCCGCCAAGCCCTAAACTCTCTCGGGAGGGCTGATCTGGAGTCCGTTCGGGGCTCCGGAGAGGGGAATCTGTCGCCGTCGTCATCATCAACCATCTCCATCACCAATTTCATGATGCTCACCGCCGTGCGTGAGTAATTCCAACGTAGGCTTGTTGGACGGTGAAGGGTTGGATGATATTTACCATGTAATCGAGTTAGTTTTGTTAGGGTTTGATCCCTAGTATCCACTATGTTCTGAGATTGATGTTGCTATGACTTTGCTATGCTTAATGCTTGTCACTAGGGCCCGAGTGCCATGATTTCAGATCTGAACCTATTATGTTTTCATGAATATGTGTGAGTTCTTGATCCTATCTTGCAAGTCTATAGTCACCTATTATGTGTTATGATTAGTTAACTCCGAAGTGACAATAATTGGGATACTTACCGGTGATGACCGTAGTTTGAGGAGTTCATGTATTCACTAAGTGTTAATGCTTTGGTCCGGTACTCTATTAAAAGGAGGCCTTAATATCCCTTAGTTTCCAATAGGACCCCGTTGCCACGGGAGGGTAGGACAAAAGACGTCATGCAAGTTCTTTTCCATAAGTACATATGACTATATTCGGAATACATGCCTACATTACATTGATGAACTGGAGCTAGTTCTGTGTCACCCTATGTTATAACTATTGCATGAAGAATCGCATCCAACATAATTATCCATCACTGATCCAATGCCTACGAGCTTTTCACTATTCCTCTTTGCTTAGTTACTTTACCGTTGCCACTGTTACAATTACTACAAAACTGCTACTGTTACCTTTGCCACTGTTACCCTTACTTCCATACTACTTTGCTACTAAATACTTTGCTGCAGATATTAAGTTATCCAGGTGTGGTTGAATTGACAGCTCAACTGCTAATACCTAAGAATATTCTTTCGCTCCCCTTGTGTCGAATCAATAAATTTGGGTTTAATACTCTACCCTCAAAAACTGTTGCGATCCCCTATACTTGTGGGTTATCAAAACTATTTTCTGGCACCGTTGCCGAGGAGAATATCTCTATTCTTTGAGTCACTTGGGATTTATATCTACTGATCACTATCAGGAACTTGAAAGACGAAAGAACTAAGATTTTTCCCTCAACTACGAGGGGAGGTAAGGAACTGCCATCTAGCTCTGCACTTGATTCACCATCTGTTTTGAGTAAGCTTGCGACACGTAAACCTACTTCTGCTATTAATTCTGATATGTCGCATGTTATTGATGATGCCACTTTTGCTATGCGTGATGCTTATGATGAAACTACTTCTATGCTTGATACTATTGTGTCGTTAGGTGAATTTCTTGATGAACAATTTGCTAGGGCTAGAGAGAATGAAATTATTGAAACTGATAATATTGATGAAAGTGATGATGAAGATTCTCCCCCTAGATATGAATTGCCTGTTGTGCCTGAGGGTTATGTTATGGATGAAGAAACTGCTAGAGATTTTCTTTCTTGCAATCATAGATCTGATCTTAAGAAACTATTAGCTAAGCTGAAAGAAAAGTCTCTGAATGCTAGAATGAAATATGACCCTGCTTTTGCTACTTCACCTATTTGTGTTACTGATAAGGATTATGATTTCTCTGTCGATCCTGAGATAATTACTTTGGCTGAATCTGATCCTTTTTATGGCTATGAATCTGAAACTGTTGTGGCACATCTTACTAAGTTAAATGATATAGCCACCCTATTCACTAATGATGAGAAAACTCGCTACTACTATATCCTTAAGATATTTCCGTTATCATTAAAGGGTGATGCTAAAACATGGTTTAATTCTCTTGATCTTGGTTGTGTGTGTAGTCCTCAAGATATGATTTATTACTTCTCTGCTAAATATTTCCCCGCTCATAAGAAACAAGCTGATTTAAGGGAAATATATAATTTTGTGCAAATTGAAGAAGAAAGTATCCCACAAGCTTGGGGGAGGCTTCTCCAATTACTTAATGCTTTGCCTGATCATCCTCTCAAGAAAAATGAAATACTTGATATCTTTTATAACGGACTAACTAATGCTTCCAGAGACCACCTGGATAGTTGTGCTGGTTGTGTTTTCAGGGAAAGAACTGTCGAGCAAGCTAAATTGCTATTGAATAATATGTTGACTAATGAAAACAATTGGACATTTCCTAAACCAACTCCTAAGCCAACTCCGAAGAAAAGACGTGTTCTATTTCTCAGCCCTGAAGATATGCAAGAGGCAAAGAAATCTATGAAAGAAAAAGGTATTAAAGCTAAAGATGTTAAGAATTTACCTCATGTTGAAGAAATACCTGGCCTTAATATACCAGCTATTGAAGAGATACATGGTCTTGATAACCCGACACAGGTAGTAAAGGTAAATTCTCTCTATAGAGATGATAAAGTTGAAATCTCGCCTACTAAGTTTGCTAGCCAATGCTTGGATGAGTTTGATGACTTTATGGCTAAACAAGAAAATTTCAATGCTTATGTTGGTAGACAATTGAAAAGTAATGCTTATATGATTGGACACTTGAGTGATTATATGTCTAGAGTTAATAGTGAACTTAAACTCATTAGTAAACATGCTTCTATGGTTACCACTCAAGTAGAACAAGTGCTTAAGGCTCAGAATGATTTGCTCAGTGAATTAAATAATAAGAAAAATGATAATGTTGTTAGAGTTATGACTAGAGGGGGTAAAATGACTCAGGAACCTTTGTATCCTGAGGGCCACCCTAAGAGAATTGAGCAAGATTCTCAGAGAACTAATGATGATGCACCTAGTCCTTCTAAAAAGAAGAAAAAGAAAAATGATAGGACTTTGCATGCTTCTAGTGAACCTGTTGTAGACACACCTGAGAATCCCAATGATATTTCTATTTCTGAAGCTGAAACACAATCTGATGATGAACATGAACCTAGTGGTAATGTTAATGATAGTGTTCATGTTGATGCTCAACCTAGCAATACCAATGATGTAGAGATTGAACCTGTTGTTGATCTTGATAACCCACAATCAAAGAATCAGCGTTATGATAAGAGAGACTTTGTTGCTAGTAAGCACGGTAAAGAAAGAGAACCATGGGTTCAGAAACCCATGCCTTTTCCTCCTAAACCATCCAAGAAAAAGGATGACGAGGATTTTGAGCGCTTTGCTGAAATGATTAGACCTATCTTTTTGCGTATGCATTTGACTGATATGCTTAAAATGAATCCTTATGCTAAGTACATGAAAGATATTGTTACAAATAGAAGAAAGATATCAGAAGCTAAAATTTCCACCATGCTTGCTAATTATACTTTTAAGGGTGGAATATCAAAGAAACTTGGAGATTCGGGTGTACCAACTATACCATAGTCCATTAAAAGAAACTATGTTAAAACTGCTTTATGTGATCTTGGAGCCGGTGTTAGTGTTATGCCTCTCTCTTTATATCATAGAGTTGAATTGAATAAGTTGACACCTACTAAAATATCTTTGCAAATGGCCAATAAATCAAACGCTATACCTGTCGGTATTTGTGAGCATGTGCCTGTTGTGGTTGCAAACGTTATTATCTTAACGGACTTTGTTATTCTTGATATTCCCGAGGACGATAGTATATCGATTATCCTTGGTAGACCCTTTTTGAATACTGCAGGGGCTGTTATTGATTGCAACAAAGGCAATGTCACTTTTCATGTTAATGGTAATGAGCATACGGTACACTTTCCGAGGAAACAACCTCAAGTTCACAGTATCAATTCTATTGGAAAAATTCCAACTATTACTATTGGAGGTTTTGAATTTCCTCTCCCTACTGTCAAGAAGAAATATGATATTCTTATTATTGGGGATGTACATATCCCCATTGAGGTAACCTAGTGTTATTCGAAATTTCTCCGGTTTCATGCGATTCGGAACGAGTTTGTTAACAAGACTTGATCAACCTTGTTAGTGGATTCCTTTTGATGAGCATGAGATGGATGAAGTTAGAAAGCACAACCTTCTGTACCCTCCTTTTACTTTCTACTATTTAGATTAAATAAAGCAAAAATAGTATTTTTCTGTCTGTTTTCTGATTTATCCTTGCAATAAAAAAATACCCCGAAAATAAAAGTTCTCCAAATGCCTTGAAAATGAAATATGATTTTTTTTCTAGAATATTTGAGAATATCTGGCACTGAGATCACATCAGGGTGAGCCAGCACCTGTCCACGAGGGTCCAGGGCGCGCCACCCCCCTGGGGCGCGCCACCCTACCTTGTGGGCCCCTGGTGGCCCCCCTCCACTCATTCCTGCACCCACACACTTCTTCTTCCTCCCAAAAAATCACCAACTAGCTCAACCAAAAGTTCTAGCTCATCTTGCTGCCATTTTCGATCTCCTTGCTCAAAGCTCCATTCACAAAACTGCTTTGGGGGATTGTTCTTTGGTATGTGACTCCTCCAATGGTCCAATTAGTTTTTGTTCTAGTGCTTTATTCATTGAAAAAATTTACTGCTAAGGTGACCCTGCTTAAGCTTGCATGTCAAATCTATTTGGTCTCGAGAAGTTCTAATGCATGATATAGTCTCTAGGCACTTGTGGAAGTAGTTGCTATCAATTTTGTTGAGTTTGGTTCACTTTTATTTTCACTTACTAAAAATTTCAGAAATTTTCAGAAAATGATGAAGAGATTTTTGAGGGGCTCTTCAAGCCAAAGCTCAAAGGATAAACAAAATAAGGAGAATAAAAAGACCAAGTATAATCTCCCTCGCATCGTGGAGGTTCGGTCGTGCGAATGGCCTTGTGATGAGTTCTTGAGAGCAGCCGGGATTCATGATGATTTCTATTATTTGGCTGATAATGCGGGCCTCACCGACTTCCTCCACGACCAGCTCGATCAGCACGTACCTCATCTTGCCGGAGACCGTTCACGCATATCGGAGCCAGACACCAGCTCCAGAGCCTCAGCCGGAACTACCACTTGACCCTTATCGATAGTCCTTTTATCAGTGGGATCCGGAGGAGATCGCCCGCCAGTGGCACTCAGACGACACTCCTCAGTACACCGGAGGGAGTAGCTCTAATCCATGGGCATAGACCAACTTAGGCCAAAAGCCTAAGCTTGGGGGAGTACGTATTTCACACTGACATTACATTAATGTTCACACACTCATTCTAGTTGTGGGTGCTCATACTTTTTCATTGTACTATCCATGCTAGTTTATTTTCTTTTGTTGCTTTCTTCTTGTGTGTTTGAATAACCTTAAGAAAAAACAAAAAAAATTATTAGTTTACTTTCCATGCTTGTAGTAGTAATTAAAAGAAAACCCAAAAAGATTTCCCATTCTTCTTTTTGCTTGTTGGGGGCTTTCCCATGTAAATAGTTTTATTTCTTTTCTTGTCTTTGGGGGTCGAGAGGAGAAGACTGTGATGAAAATGTTGAAGTAGCTCTCATATGCATTATTGTTGATTTAACCAAGAGCCCATATTACCTTGTATTCTCCCTTGGATTGAATACTTGCGGATTCTAGCTTAGTCCAATGCACGTGCACTATTATTATTATCCACACCGTTCGGTCGTGCAAGTGAAAGGCAATAATGACGATATATGATGGACTGATTGAGATGAGAGAAGCTGGTATGAACTCGACCTATCTTGTTTTTGTAAATATGATTAGTTCATCGTTCCTGATTCAGCCTATTATGAATAAACATGTTTGCAATGACTATTAGAGATTATAGTTGCTTATGCCATGCTTAATTAGCTAGGAGTTTATAATGGTTTGCCTTGCGTGCCAACATGCTATTAAAATGGTTATGATGTGGTATGATAGGGTGGTATCCTCCTTTGAACGATTCGAGTGACTTGACTTGGCACATGTTCATGCATGTAGTTGAAACAAAATCAGCATAGCCTTCACGATATTTATGTTCATGGTGGATTATATCCAACTCATGCTTGCACTCGGTGTTGATTAATTTTAATGCATGTTCATGACTGTTGTTGCTCTCTAGTTGGTCACTTCCCAGTCTTTCTCTAGCCTTCACTTGTACTAAGCAGGAATACTGCTTGTGCATCCACTTCCATAAACCCCAAAGTTATTCCATATGAGTCCACCATACCTTCCTATATGCGGTATCTACCTGCCGTTCGAAGTAAATTTGTATGTGCCAAACTCCAAACCTTCAAATGAAATTCTGTTTTGTATGCTCGAACAACTCATGTATCAACTAGGGTTGTCTGTATCTTCCATTTTAGGTGGGTTATTCTCAAGAGGAGTGGACTCCGCTCCTCACTCACGAGAAAATGGCCGATAACCGGGATGCCCAGTCCCATGCTCAAATCAAATCAAAATAATTGCAAACAAAACTCCCCCAGGATTGTTGTTAGTTGGAGGCACCCGTTGTTTCGGGCAAGCCATGGATTGATGATTGTTGGTGGAGAGGGAGTATAAAATTTACCATTCTGTTTGGGAACCGCCTATAATGTGTGTAGCATGGAAGATATCGAGATCTCTCGGTTGTTATGTTGACAATGAAAGTATGCCGCTCAAAATATTATTTATCTCTATTTCAAAATCGAGCTCTGGCACCTCTACAAATCCCTGCTTCCCTCTGCGAAGGGCCTATCTATTTACTTTCATGTTGAGTCATCATCCTCTTATTAAAAAGCACCAGTTGAGAGCACCACTATCATTTGCATGCATTACTATTAATTTATATTGAGTGTGACTATGACTGGATCTCTTTTACCATGAATTACAATGTTTAGCCAGTCCTTGATCTTTAAAGGTGCTCTGCATTTATGTTTTGTAGTCTTAGAAAGGGCTAGATACCATTTTGTCATATCATATTATGATTATTTTGAGAAAGTGTTGTCACCCGAGATTTATTATTATTGCTCGCTAGTTGATTATGCCATTGATGTGAGTAAACATGAGACCTAAGTGTTATTGTGCATATGGTTAGTTCATAATCTTTGCTAAAAACTTGAATGCTGGCTTTACGTATTTACAACAACAAGAGCAAACAGAGTTTGCAAAAGTTTTTCTTTATCACTTTCAGTTTGTCAACTGAATTGCTTGAGAACAAGCAAAGGTTTAAGCTTGGGGGAGTTGATACGTCTCAGTCGTATCTACTTTTCCAAACATTTTCGCCCTTGTTTTGGACTCTAACTTGCATCATTTGAATGGAACTAACCCGAACTGACATTGTTTTCAGCAGAACTGCCATGGTGTTATTTTTGTGCAGAAATAAAAGTTCTCGGAATGACCTAAAAATCCACAGAGCAACTTTTTGGATTTAATAAAAAATATTGGCGAAAGAATCAAGGTCAGGGGGGCCACGCCCTGTCCATGAGGGTGGGGGCGCGCCCCCCTGCCTCGTGGGCCCCCTAATGCTCCACCGACCTCAACTCCAACTCCATATATTCACGTTCGGGGAGAAAAAAATCAGAGAGAAGGATTCATCGCGTTTTACGATATGGAGCCGCCGCCAAGCCAAAAACTCTCTTGGGAGGGGTGATCTGGAGTCCGTTCGGGGCTCCAAAGAGGGGAATCTGTCGCTGTCGTCATCATTAACCATCCTCCATCACCAATTTCATGATGCTCACCGCCGTGCGTGAGTAATTCCATCGTAGGCTTGCTGGACGGTGAAGGGTTGGATGAGATTTACCATGTAATCGAGTTAGTTTTGTTAGGGTTTGATCCCTAGTATCCACTATGTTCTGAGATTGATGTTGCTATGACTTTGCTATGCTTAATGCTTGTCACTAGGGCCCGAGTGTCATGATTTCAGATCTGAACCTATTATGTTTTCATGAATATATGTGAGTTCTTGATCCTATCTTGCAAGTCTATAGTCACCTATTATGTGTTATGATCCGTTAACCCTGGAGTGACAATAATCGGGATACTTATCTATGATGACTGTAGTTTGAGGAGTTCATGTATTCACTAAGTGTTAATGCTTTGGTCTGGTACTCTAAAAAAAGGAGACCTTGATATCCCTTAGTTTCCAATAGGACCCCGCTGCCACGGGAGGGTAGGACAAAAGACGTCATGCAAGTTCTTTTCCATAAGCACGTATGACTATATTCGGAATACATGCCTACATTAAATTGATGAACTGGAGCTAGTTCTGTGTCACCCTATGTTATAACTATTGCATGAGGAATCGCATCCGACATAATTATCCATCACTGATCCAATTCCTACGAGCTTTTCACATATTGCTCTTTGCTTAGTTACTTTACCGTTGCCATTGTTATAATTACTACAAAACTGCTACTGTTACCTTTGCCGCTGTTACCATTGCTTCCATACTACTTTGTTACTAAATACTTTGCTGCAGATATTAAGTTATCCAGGTGTGGTTGAATTGAAAACTCAACTGCTAATACTTGAAAATATTCTTTGGCACCCCTTGTGTTGAATCAATAAATTTGGGTTGAATACTCTATCCTCGAAAATTGTTGCGATCCTCTGTACTTGTGGGTTACAAGTGTCACTCCGAGGCTTACGGAGGACACCATGCAGGAGATAGAACTGCACATAAGGTATTGCAATCCGGTTTTTATTGGCCTACTCTTTTCAAAGACGCCCGTAAGTTTCTCTTATCCTGTGATGAATGTCAGAGAATTGGTAATATTAGTAGACGTCAAGAAATGCCATGAACTATTCACTTGTTATTGAACCATTTGAGGTTAGGGCTTTGATTATATGGGACCTTTTCCTTCCTCTAATGGGTATACACATATTTCAGTTCCTGTTGATTACGTTACTAAGGGGGTAGAAGCTATTCCAACTAGTAGTGCTGATCATAACACTTCTATTAAGATGCTTAAAGAAGTTGTTTTTTCCAAGGTTTGGAGTCCCTAGATATTTAATGACTGATGGTGGTTCACATTTTATTCATGGTGCTTTTCGTAAAATGCTTGCTAAATATGATGTTAATCGTAGAATTGCATCTCCATACCACCCTCAGTCCAGTGGTCAAGTAGAATTGAGTAATAGAGAGATTAAATTGATTTTGCAAAAGACTGTTAATAGATCTAGAAAGAATTGGTCCAAGAAACTTGACAATGCATTATGGGCCTATAGAACTGGATATAAAAATCCTATGGGTATGTCTCCGTATAAAATGGTTTATGGAAAAGTATGTCACTTACCTCTCGAACTAGAACATAAGGCATATTGGGCTATTAAAGAGCTCAATTATGATTTCAAACTTGCCGGTGAGAAGAGGCTTTTTTACATTAGCTCACTTGATGAATGGAGAACCTAGGCCTATGAGAATGCCAAATTGTTTAAAGAAAAGATTAAAAGATGGCATGACAAAAGGATACAAAAGCGTGAGTTTAATGTAGATGATTATGCCTTACTATACAACTCTCGTTTAAGATTTTTTGTAGGAAAACTTCGCTCTAAATGGCAAGGTCCTTACGTTATCGAGGAGGTCTATCATTCCGGTGCCACAAAAATCAACAACGCCGAAGGCACAAATTCGAAGGTGGTGAACGGTCAAAAATCATACATTATATCTCAGGTAATCCCATAAATGTTGAAACCAATGTTATTGACACTGTAACCCCGGAGGAGTACATAAGGACACTTTCCAGAATGTTTCATACTCCGAAAAGGAATAGGTATGTGGTACGGTAAGTAAACCGACTCCAAAAACTGTTCAAATAGCAATTTTTCTCCATTTGGAATATTCAAAAAATTAGAAAAATAAGAAGTAGTCCGAAGGAGACACGAGGCATCCACGAGGGTGGAGGGTGCACCCTGTTGGGGAACGTAGTAATTTCAAAAAAAAATCTACGCACACGCAAGATCATGGTGATGCATAGCAACGAGAGGGGAGAGTGTGTCCACGTACCCTCGTAGACCAAAAGTGGAAGCGTTAGCACAACGCGGTTGATGTAGTCGTATGTCTTCACGGCCCGACCGATCAAGCACCGAAACTAAGGCACCTCCGAGTTCTTGCACACGTTCAGCTCGATGACGTCCCCCGTACTCCGATCCAGCAGAATGTCGGGGAAGAGTTCCGTCAGCACGACGGCGTGGTGATGGTCTTGATGTTCTACCGTCGCAGGGCTTCGCCTAAGCACCCCTACAATATTATCGAGGACAACTATGGTGGAGGGGGGCACCGCACACGGCTAAGAGATAAAGAGATCAATTGTTGTGTCTATGGGGTGCCCCCCTCCCCCGTATATAAAGGAGTGGAGGAGGGGGGCGGCCAAGGGGGGTGGCGCGCCCTAGGGGGGGAGTCCAACCCCCACCGGGAGTAGGACTCCCCCCATTCCTATTAGGAGAGGGAGAGGGAAGGAAGAGGAGGGAGGGAAGAAGGAAAGAGGGGGTCGGCCCCCCTCCCAATTCGGATTGGGCTTGGGGGGCGCGCCCCCTCCTTTGCTCCTTTCCCCTCCTTTCCACTAAGGCCCAATAAGGCCCATATACCTCCCGGGGGGTTCCGATAACCTCCCGGAGCTCCGGTATTGTCCCAATCTCACCCGGAACCTTTCCGGTGTCCAAATATAGTCGTCCAATATATCGATATTTATGTCTTGACCATTTCGAGACTCCTCGTCATGTCCGTGATCACATTCGAGACTCCGAACAACCTTTGGTACATCAAAACTCATAAACTCATAATAAAACTGTCAACGAAACCTTAAGCGTGCGGGCCCTACGGGTTCGAGAACTATGTAGACATGACCGAGACACGTTTCCGGTCAATAACCAATAGCGTAACCTGGATGCTCATATTGGCTCCTACATATTCTACGAAGATCTTTATCGGTCAAACCGCATAACAACATACGTTGTTCCCTTTGTCATCGGTATGTTACTTGCCCAAGATTCGATCGTCAGTATCCCAATACCTAGTTCAATCTCGTTACCGGCAAGTCTCTTTACTCGTTACGTAATGCATCATTCTGTAACTAACTCATTAGCTACATTGCTTGCAAGGCTTATAGTGATGTGCATTACCGAGAGGGCCCAGAGATACCTCTCCGACAATCGGAGTGACAAAACCTAATCTTGAAATACGCCAACTCAACATGTACCTTTGGAGACACCTGTAGAGCTCCTTTATAATCACCTAGTTACGTTGTGACATTTGGTAACACACAAAGTGTTCCTCCGGTAAATGGGAGTTGCATAATCTCATAGTTGTAGGAACATGTATAAGTCATCAAGAAAGCAATAGCAACATACTAAACGATCAAGTGCTAAGCTAACGGAATGGGTCATGTCAATCACATCATTCTACTAATGATATGATCATGTTAATCAAATGATAACTCATGTCTATGGCTAGGAAACACAACCATCTTTGATCAACAAGCTAGTCAAGTAGAGGCATACTAGTGACACTATGTTTGTCTATGTATTCACACATGTATTATGTTTCCGGTTAATACAATTCTAGCATGAATAATAAACATTTATCATGATATAAGGTTATAAATAATAACTTTATTATTGCCTCTAGGGCATATTTCCTTCAGAAGGGGGATTCCATCTCCCACCTCCTCTTTTTTCTTCTGGTTGACGCTCGGGTAGCTATCTTGGAGAAGGCAAAGATAGTTGGCCACATCTTTGTCAATCACATAATTCTACTAATGATGTGATCCCATTAATCAAATGACAACTCATGTCTATGGTTAGGAAACATAACCATCTTTGATTAATGAGCTAGTCAAGTAGAGGCATACTAGTGACATTAAGTTTGTCTATGTATTCACACATGTATCATGTTTCCGGTTAATACAATTCTAGCATGAATAATAAACATTTATCATGATATAAGGAAATGAATAATAACTTTATTATTGCCTCTAGGGCATATTTCCTTCAGTCTCCCACTTGAACTAGAGTCAATAACCTAGATTACACAGTAATGATTCTAACACCCATGGAGTCTTGGTGCTGATCATGTTTTGCTCGTGGAAGAGGCTTAGTCAATGGGTCTGCAACATTCAGATCCGTACGTATCTTGCAAATCTCTATGTCTCCCACCTGGACTTGGTCCCGGATGGAATTGAAGCGTCTCTTGATGTGCTTGGTCCTCTTGTGAAATCTGGATTCCTTTGCCAAGGTAATTGCACCAGTATTGTCATAGAAGATCTTCATTGCTCCCGATGCACTAGGTATGACACCTAGATCGGAAATGAACTCCTTCATCCAGGCTCCTTCATTTGCTGCTTCCGAAGCAGCTACATAGTCTGCTTCGCATGTAGATCCCGCCACGATGCTTTGTTTAGAACAGCACCAACTGACAGCTCAACCGTTCAATATAAACACGCATCCGGTTTGCGATTTAGAGTCGTCTGGATCAGATCTTGCATCGACATAACCATTTACGACTAGCTCCTTGTCACCTCCATAAATGAGAAACATATCCTTAATCCTTTTCAGCTATTTCAGGATATTCTTGACTGCTGTCCAGTGATCCACTCCTGTATTACTTTGGTACCTTCCTGCTAAACTTATTGCTAGCATACATCAGGTCTGGTACACAGCATTGCATACATGATAGAGCCTATGGCTGAAGCATAGGGAACATCTTTCATTTTCTCTCTATCTTCTGCTGTGCTCGGACATTTAGTCTGACTCAACTTCACACCTTGTAATACAGGCAAGGACCCTTTCTTTGCTTGATCCATTTTGAACTTTTTCAAAACTTTATCAAGGTATGTGCTTTGTGAAAGTCCAATTAAGCGTTGCTACGTCTTGAGCTTGTGTTGGTTTTCCTCGAAGAGGAGAGGGTGATGCAGCAATAGTAGCGTAAGTATTTCCCTTAGTTTTTGAGAACCAAGGTATCAATCCAGTAGGAGGCTCCTCAAAAGTCCCACGTACCTACACAAACAAATTGAGTACTCACAACCTACGCAATAAAGGGGTTGTCAATCCCTTCACGGCCACTTGCGAAAGTGAGATCTAATAAAGATAAGATAGATATATTTTTGGTATTTTATAATATAGATGCAGAAAGTAAAGATGCAAAAAAAAGTAGATTGAAAACAAATATGATAAGAGATAGACCCGGGGGCCATAGGTTTCACTAGAGGCTTCTCTCAAGATAGCATAAGTATTACGGTGGGTGATCAAATTACTGTCGAGCAATTGATAGAAAAGTGCATAGTTATGAGATTATCTAGGCATGATCATGTATATAGGCATCACGTCCATAACAAGTGAACCGACTCCTGCCTGCATCTACTACTATTACTCCACACATCGACCGACTCCTGCCTGCATCTAGAGTATTAAGTTCATAAGAACAGAGTAACGCATTAAGCAAGATGACATGATGTAGAGGGATAAACTCAAGCAATATGATATAAACCCCATCTTGTTATCCTAGATGGCAACAATACAATATGTGCCTTGCAACCCTTTCTGTCACTGGGTAAGGACACCGCAAGATTGAACCCAAAGCTAAGCACTTCTCCCATGGCAAAAAAGATCAATCTAGCAGGCCAAACCAAACTGATAATTTGAAGAGACTTGCAAAGATAACTCAATCATACATAAAAGAATTCAGAGAAGATTCAAATATTATTCATAGATAAACTTGATCATAAATCCACAATTCATCGGATCTTGACAAACACACCGCAAAATGAGTTTACATCGAATAGATCTCCACAAGAGAGGGGGAGAACATTGTATTGAGATCCAAGAAGAGAGAAGAAGCCATCTAGCTAATAAATATGGACCCGTAGGTCTGTGGTAAACTACTCACAACTCATCAGAGGGGCAAGGATGTTGATGTAGAAGCCCTCCATGGTCGATTCCCCCTTCGGCAAAGTGCCAATGAAGGCTCCAAGATGGGATCTCGCGGATACAGAAGGGTACGTAGGTATATAGGAGGAAGAAGTACGTCAGTGGCCGCACGAGGGGCCCACGAGACAGGGGCGCGCCCTACAGGGGGGTGCGGCCTCCTATCTCGTGGGAGCCTCGGCTGCTTCTTGACTTGTACTCCAAGTCCTCTGGATCACGTTCGTTCTAAAAATCATGCTCCCGAAGGTTTCATTCCGTTTGGACTCCGTTTGATATTCTTTTTCTTCAAAATACTGAAATAGGCAAAAAACGCAATATGGGCTGGGCCTCCGGTTAGTAGGTTAGTCCCAAAAATGGTATAAATGTGTAAAATAAAGCCCATAAACATCCAAAAGGGGTAATATAATAGCATGGAACAATCAAAAATTATAGATACGTTGGAGACGTATCAAGCATCCCCAAGCTTAATTCCTGCTCGTCCTCGAGTAGGTAAATGGTAAAAAAGAAATTTTTGATGTGGAATGCTACCTAGCATAATTCTCAATGTAATTTTCTTTATTGTGGCATGAATGTTCAGATACAAATGATTCAAAATAAAATCTTATAAAACATAAAAATAATAATGCTTCAAAGCATACTAACAAATAATCATGTCCTATCAAAATAACATAGCCAAAGAAAGCTTATCCCTACAAAATCGTATAGTTAGGCCATGCTTCATTTTCATTACACAAAATACTCCCATCATGCACAACCCCGATGATGTGCCAAGCTATTGTTTCATACTTTTTAATGCGCTTCAACTTTTTCAACTCTTACGCAATACATGAGCGCAAGCCATGGACATAGCACTATGGTGGTATATGGTGGTTGTGAGGATAAAAAGGGAGAAGATAGTCTCACATCAACTAGGCGTATTAATGGGCTATATGGAGATGCCCATTAATAGATATCAATGCGGGTGAGTAGGGATTGCCATGCAACGGATGCACTTGAGCTATAAATATATGAAAGCTCAACAAAAGAAACTAAGTGGGTGTGCATCCAACTTGCTTGCTCAAGAAGACCTAGGGCATTTTGAGGAAGCCCATCATTGGAATATACAAGCCAAGATCTATAATGAAAAATTCCCACTTAGTATATGAAAGTGACAACATAGGAGACTCTCTATCATGAAGATCATGGTGCTACTTTGAAGCACAAGTGTGGAAAAAGAGATAGTAGCATTGTCCCTTCTCTCTTTTTCTCTCATTTTATTTTTCTCTTTTTTTCTTTTTTTTCTTTCTTTTTTTTTCTTTGGCCTCTTTTTTTTCTTTTTGGCCTTTCTCTTTTTTTCTCTTTTTTTTGTAAAGTCCGCAGTCTCATCCTGACTTGTGGGGGAATCATAGCCTTCATCATCCTTTCCTCACTAGGACAATGCTCTAATAATGAAGATCATCACACTTTTATGGATTTACAACTCAAGAATTACAACTCAAAGCTAGAACAAGGTATGACTCTATATGAATGCCTCCGACCGTGTACAGGGATATGCAATGAATCAAGAGCGACATGTATGAAAATTATGAAAGTGGCCTTGCCACAAATACGATATCAACTACATGATCATGCAAAGAGCAATATGACAATGATGGAACGTGTCATAATAAACGGAATGGTGGAAAGTTGCATGGCAATATATCTCGGAATGGCTATGGAAATTCCATAATAGGTAGGTATGGTGTCTGTTTTAAGGAAGGTAAATAAGGGGTTTATGATACCGGCGAAAGTTGCACGGTAATAATAAAGGCTAGCAAAGTGGAAGGATGAGTGTGCATATATCCATGGACTCACATTAGTCAAAAAGAACTCATATACTTATTGCAAAAGTCTACTTAGCCCTCGAAGCAAAGTACTACTACACATGCCCCAAGAGGGATAGATTGGTAGGAAAAGACCATCGCTCATCCCCGACTGCCACTCATAAGGAAGACAATCAAAAGAGCACCTCATGCAACAAATTTTTCACACAACTTTTACCATACGTGCATGCTACGGGACTTGCCAACTTCAACAAAAGTATTTCTCAATTTCATAATTACCCACTAGCATGACCCTAACATTACTACCTTTATATCTCAAAACAATTATCAAGCATCAAATTGATCATAGCATACAATTCTTTTTCTATGATAGTTTTTATTATACCCAACTTGGATGCTCATCATTCTAGGACCAATTTTATAACCATAGCAAATGCCATGCTTTTCTAAAAGACTCTCAACAAATATAACTGAAGCATGAGAGACTAGAAATTTCTTCAAAATTAAGACATCGTGCTCTAAAAGATATAAGTGAAGCACTAGAGCAAAAACTATCAAGCTCAAAAGATATAAGTGAAGCACATAGAGTATTCTAGCAAATTCTAATCAAATAGGCTTCTCCCAAAAGGTGTGTACAGCAAGGATGATTGTGGTAAACTAAAAGTCAAATACTAATATAATACACGACGCTCCAAGCAAAACACATATCATGTAGCGAATAAAAATATAGCTCCAAGTAAAGTTACCAATGAACGAAGACGAAAGAGGGGATGCCTTCCCGGGGCATCCCCAAGCTTAGGCTTTTGGCTATTATTGAATATCTTGGGGTGCCTTGGGCATCCCCAAGCTTAGGCTCTTTCCACCATTTATTCCATAGTCCATAAAAGCTTTACCCAAAACTTGAAAACTTCACAACACAAAACTCAACAGGAAATCTTATAAGCTCCGTTAGTCAAAGAAAACAAAATCACCACATAAGGTACTATAATGAACTCATTCTTTATTTATTTTGGTGTTAAACCTACTGTATTCCAACTTCTTTATGGTTTATAAACTAATTTACTAGCCATAGTTGCATTGAAATAAGCAAACAACACACGAAAAACAGAATCTATAAAAAACAGAAGAGTCTATAGCAATCTGTAACTAACGCAAACTTCTGTAACTCTAAAAATCCTACCAAAATAGGAAGTCCTGGAAAATTTGTTTATTGAACAGAAGCAAAAATAATCAACGCAAAATCACGTTCCTGTGATTTAACAAAATTATATTCGTGCGTGCAAAGTTTCTGTTTTTCAGCAGAATCAAATCAACTATCATCGTAGTTTATCCTATAGGTTCTACTTGGCACAAACACTAATTAAAAGATAAAAACACATCTAAACAGAAGGTAGATGCAAGATTTTATACTAAACAGGAGCAAAAACAAAAAAATATAAAGAAAATTGGGTTGCCTCCCAACTAGCGCTATCGTTTAACGCCCCTAGCTAGGCATAAAAGCAAGGATAGACCTAAGTAGTGTCATCTTTGGCACTAAATTCATAAGTAGCCCGCATGATAGATTCATAAGGTAATTTGACTTTCTTTTGTTGGAAAGTGCTCCATGCCTTTCTTTAATGGAAATTGGAATCTAATATTCCCTTCCGTCATATCAATACTCGCACCAATCATTCTAAGGAAAGGTCTACAAAGAATAATAGGGCAAGAAAGATTGCAATCTATATCAAGAACGATAAAATCTATGGGCACCAAATTTCTATTTGAAACAATAAGAACATCATTGATCATTTCCATTGGCTTTTCAATGGTGGAATCTGCAAGGTGCAAGTTTAAAGAGCAATCATCAAGATCATGGAAACCTAGAATATCACATAAAGTTTTCGGAATCGTGGAAACACTAGCACCCAAATCACACAAAGCAAAACACTCATAGTCTTTAATTCTAATCTTTATAGTATGTTCCCACTCATCATTAAGTTTTCTAGGTATAGAAACTTTCAAATTAAGTTTTTCATCATAAGATTGCATCAACGCATCAACAATATGTTTGGTAAAAGCTTTATTTTGACTATAAGCATGAGGAGAATTAACAACGGATTGCAACAAGGAAATACAACCTTTTAAAGAACAATTATCATAATCAAATTCCTTGAAATCCGAGATAGTAGGTTCAATGTTATTAGAAGTTGAGGACTCTCCAATCTCACTTTTACCAAATTTAGCATCAAGATCTAAAGACTCCGAATTCTTGGGACGCCTTCTAGGCAAAGTTGATTCATCATCAGTCCCATAATCATCAAAATTCATATTGCAAAACATAGATCTAATAGGAGATGCATCAATAACTTTAAGATCCTCATCATTATTTTCATTAATTTTTCTGGTTTAGCGGCCATCTTATTGACTAAGGTGGCTTGCTTGTCAGAAATTTTGGCTATAGCATTTTCAAGCCGGATAATTTGAGTGTTAACACCATAAAATTCTTTATTCATATCATCAAGCTCTTTGTTCATAAACCCCAAAAAACTTTTTTGTTCCTTAAGCTCTTTTCTAAAGAAATTATTATGCTCAAATTGCAAATTCATAAAGCTTCTAATATTTGATTCAATCTCATCCATCCTTCTGAGAAGGTGGTCAGGACCCTTAGGCGAAGCCATAAGGTCAAACAAGCACACAAGCACACAAAAGAAGGCAAGTGAAAAGAGAGGGGGGATTGGGAAAGAGAGGGCGAATAAAACGGCAAGGGTGAAGTGGGGGAGAGGAAAACAAGAGGCAAATGGCAAATAATTTAAATGCGAGGGAGATGGGTTTGTGATGGGTACTTGGTATGTCTTGACTTGAGCGAAGACCTCCCCGGCAACGGCGCCAGAAATCCTTCTTGCTACGTCTTGAGCTTGCGTTGGTTTTCCTCGCAGAGGAGAGGGTGATGCAGCAATAGTAGCCTAAGTATTTCCCTCAATTTTTGAGAACCAAGGTATCAATCCAGTAGGAGGCTCCTCAAAAGTCCCACGCACCTACACAAACAAACTGAGAACTCGCAACCAACGCAATAAAGGGGTTGTCAATCCCTTCACGGCCACTTGCGAAAGTGAGATCTAATAAAGATAAGATAGATATATTTTTGGTATTTTATAATATAGATGCAGAAAGTAAAGATGCAAATAAAAGTAGATTGAAAACAAATATGATAAGAGATAGACCCGGGGGCCATAGGTTTCACTAGAGGCTTCTCTCAAGATAGCATAAGTATTATGGTGGGTGAACAAATTACTGTCGAGCAATTGATAGAAAAGCGCATAGTTATGAGATTATCTAGGCATGATCATGTATATAGGCATCACGTCCATAACAAGTAGACCAACTCCTGCCTGTATCTACTACTATTACTCCACACATCGACAGACTCCTGCCTGCATCTAGAGTATTAAGTTCATAAGAACAGAGTAACGCATTAAGCAAGATGACATGATGTAGAGGGATAAACTCAAGCAATATGATATAAACCCCATCTTGTTATCCTCGATGGAAACAATACAATACGTGCCTTGCAACCCTTTTTGTCACTGGGTAAGGAGACCGCAAGATTGAACCCAAAGCTAAGCACTTCTCCCATGGCAAGAAAGATAAATCTAGTAGGCCAAACCAAACTGATAATTCGAAGAGACTTGCAAAGATAACGCAATCATACATAAAAGAATTCAGAGAAGATTCAAATATTATTCATAGATAAACTTGATCATAAACCCACAATTCATCGGATCTCGACAAACACACCGCAAAAAGAGTTTACATCGAATAGATCTCCACAAGAGAGGGGGAGAACGTTGTATTGAGATCCAAAAAGAGAGAAGAAGTCATCTAGCTAATAATTATGGACACGTAGGTCTGTGGTAAACTACTCACAACTCATCGGAGGGGAAAGGATATTTATGTAGAAGCCCTCCATGGTCGATTCCCCCTCCAGCAGAGTGTCGGCGAAGGCTCGAAGATGGGATCTCGCAGATACAGAAGGTTGCAGTGGTGGAAATTGTGTTTCGTGGTACCCCTGGATGTTTTCGGGGTACGTAGGTATATATAGGTGGAACAAGTACGTCGGTGTGACGCCCCAAGACCGACGCTCTAGATGACTTTCAGCTATTTCGAGTTTCGTCGTGTGTTTCTTTTGTGCTTGCTCTTTTATTTTTGCATTGCATCGTTTCATCATGCCATCATATCATTAATTTTTATAACTCTTCTAAATAAATTGTATGGATTTTTCGATCCATTTAAATCGAGGGAATTCACTTGTGATTTCTCTTTATAACATATTAAAGCCTCTCTATATGATTAGGGAGCTATAATAAAATTATTTGATTTATTTGGAATTAACCATAACCCACTTGCAAAATATCCCATGCCGTTGTTATCTCAATTCTTGGTCTCCAACCTTGCCCATAATTTCTTTCATCATTTTCCGGAGCCCCACCGAAATCCTCAACATTTTTGGAAACTTCAAAAAACCTAGTCCTAGTTCAAACCCATTTGAATATCAAATGAGTTTGAATTTAAATCTTCCGGTCATGCCCACTTCTATTTTTCGTGGTTCCAGCTCATTTTTGTGAGCCCGGGAAAATTATCTGTGTGTCCAACTTCTTCCCCTAACCTCTCTTTCTTTTCTTTCTTAATCTCTGTTTTTTTATTTTAGTAGTGAGAGAGAGCCCAGCCGCAACCTGCAGCCAGGCCGGCCCTGCCTCCAAGGCCCATCTGCGCCAAGGCCCAGCCACGCCCCTACCTAACGCTAGCCTCCCCTCCGCTCGATCTCCATCTCCCTCGTCCTCCCTCAAGCGCCGCATCGCTTGTTCCCAGCGCCCGATCCCCATCTCCTCCCTCGCGCCGCCATCTCCCTCACTCGACCCCCTCGGCCTCCTTCACCGCGATTCCTCCTCCATCGCGCCATCCCTACCTTCCCCTCGTCGCCTCCATCCCTTTCCCCCATCGCCTCTGCGCGCGAGCGCTTGCACGCCCGCGCCTCCCGATCGATGTCGTTGCCGCTCCGGCCGACGAGGACCCCCCTTGTGCCGCCAAGAGGAGAGCTCCTCTTCCTTGCGCCCTGCTCCTTCCTCCTAAGCCTCTCCCTCGAGCTTCTCTGCCTCCGCACCCGCAAGTCATCGGCGTTCCCGACGGCCTCGTCAGCCCCGTTGTTGAACACGGACACCTCCAGGAGCTTCCCCGAGCTCCAGTAGCTCTCGCGTCGCCATTCCCGCGACGACGACCTCCCCTTCCTCTGGTCCTCCTCCTCACCTCGTGCCCGGCGCCAGCCATGGCCGCCTTGCTGTTGCTCCACCATGTTCGCCTTGCTGCAGCTGCTCCCCTGCGTCGTCAAGTCCCAGCAGCCCCTTTGCCTGCTCGTCACCATCGACCCGGCAGGAGCTCCGCCTCCATGCTTCACGTCAAGGCCGAAGTCGCCCCTTCTTCCAGTCGCTATCCTCGCGAGCGGCTCTGTTCGGCAGGCTCCCCTCCAAATTCGTCAATGCCTTTGTTTGACCCGTGTTCGACTACAGTGCAAACGCCAAGTTCCCTTATGACCCCTCTACGGCTGCGGACTCGCCAAGTACCACGACTTCACTGGCCCTTCAAGTTCGACTACAGTTGCCGTGTACATCTACCGTCGCCCGAAGACCCGTGTACCACGAGCGCCAAGTTCGATCAACCGTGGATCACCAAGTTCCACTACGAGATGTACAACTACCGCCGCCGTTGATTCAACAAGACAACGTGTACAACTACTTCCCCTACGTCGCCGTGAACGACTACTTCCACGACGTCCGTGAACCACTACTTCCACTACCGTCACGAGAACGACTACTTCCCCTACACTGCATAGAACTCGATCCGCTCCGAATTACACGCTTCGAAGGTATAACCCCGAGATGACCGCCCGTGAACGAATGCTTGTGTGTTGTATCAGATGCTCGTGTTTGCACCATGTCCGTGAGAGGTCTTTACACGTTCCTTGTTTGCCATGCCGCCGTCCCGTGGGAACCCGAAATCCGGGAGCACCCCACCATCCTTGCATGACATGCTCCCGTCACACTACCTTTTGCACCGGTATCTCCGTGAGCTATCGGAACCGATGTGTTGCGGTGGCATCATTTTCGGATTCATTGCCGTGGCAACCGTTTTGTTCCACCACGGTGACAAATGCCTCGTAACATGCTCATGTCAACATTTTCATAAAATTGTTAAAAACTTGCATTGTCATCCACATCATGATAACAACATTTAAATGGTTAAAATTGTGTTTGCTTTAAATTGCGAAATGACATGAGGATTTTTTTTTGAATTGTTGTTTGTTGTTCCGGCCTCATTTAAGCTTGCTTAAATTGTTAGTTTAATTATGCTTCACCTCTTGCCATGTTTAACAACATTTAATATTGTTGGGTACATAACCAAGAGCGAACTAAATAACTCGAATGTGGTGTTTCGTCAATATGCAACTCGTTGCATATTGAGCTCCACTTAACTTGTAGTATTGTTTATTGCACTTTGCCATGCCATGCCTCTTTAAACTGGACATGCATCATACTTGATTGTGCATCATGCCATGATTATGCTGGTGTGTTTACCATGTTGTTTGCTTCTTTCCGGTTTGCTTCTCTCGTTAGCTTCGGTTTCGTTCTGGAGTTGTGAGGATTCGTTCAACTACGTCTGTTTGTCTTCTTCATGAACTCGTTCTTCTTCCTATCGGGATTTCAGGCAAGATGACCATTACCCTCGATATCACTTCTATCTTTGCTTGCTAGTTGCTTCGTTCTATCGCTGTGCTGCGCTACCTATCACTTGTTTACCATGCCTCCCATATTGCCATGTCAGCCTCTAACCTTTTTCACCCTTCCTAGCAAGCCGTTGTTTGGATATGTTACCGCTTTGCTCAGCCCCTCTTATAGCATTGTTAGTTGCAGGTGAAGTTGAAGATTGCTCCATGATGGACAGGATTATGTTGGGATATCACAATATCTCTTATTTAATTAATGCATCTATATACTTGGTAAAGGGTGGAAGACTCGGCCTTATGCCTGGTGTTTTGTTCCACTCTTGCCGCCCTAGTTTCCGTCATACCGGTGTTATGTTCCCGGATTTTGCGTTCCCTACGCGGTTGGGTGATTTATGGGACCCCCTTGACAGATCGCTTTGAATAAAACTCCTCCAGCAAGGCCCAACCTTGGTTTTACCATTTGCCTACCTAAGCCTTTTTCCCCTGGGTTCTGCAGACTCAAGGGTCATTTTTATTTTACACACCCCCCCGGGCCAGTGCTCGTCGTGAGTGTTGGTCCAACCTGTCAACCGTCGATGGCCACCAGGGGCAACTCTGGGCTGGCCTACCGGAAGTTTGGACAATCCGATGTGCCCTGAGAACGAGATATGTGCAGCTCCTATCGGGATTTGTCGGCACAGCGGGAGGCTTTGCTGGTCTTGTTTTACCATTGTCAAAATGTCTTGTAAACCGGGATTTCAAGTCTGATCGGGTCTTCCTGGGAGAAGGTATATCCTTCGTTGATCGCGAGAGCTTATCATGGGCTAAGTTGGGAGACCCCTGCAGGGTATAAACTTTCGAAAGCCATGCCCGCGGTTATGTGGCAGATGGGAATTTGTTAATGTCCGGTTGTAGATAACTTGACACCAGATACGAATTAAAACGCATCAACCGCGTGTGTATCCATGATGGTCTCTTTTTGGCGGAGTCCGGGAAGTGAACACGGTTTTGAGTTATGTTTGATGTAAGTAGGAGTTCAGGATCACTTCTTGATCATTGCTAGCTTCACGACCGTTCCGTTTGCTCTCTTCTCGCTCTTATTTGCGTATGTCAGCCACCATATATGCTTAGTCGCTGCTGTAACCTCACCACTTTACCCCTTCCTTTCCCATAAGCTTAAATAGTCTTGATCTCGCGGGTTTTGAGATTGCTGAGTCCTCGTGACTCACCAGATACTATCACAATAGTTGCAGGTGCCGATGATACTAGTGCAGGTGATGCAACCGAGCTCAGATGGGAGCTCAACGAAGATCTTGGTCGTTGCTATGTTTCGTTTCATGTTGATCAGTAGTGGAGCCCAGTTGGGACGATCGGGGATCTAGCAGTTGGGTTATCTTCTTTTCTGTTGGCTTCGTCCGTAGTCGGACTATATGTGTGTACTCTGAATGATGTATGATTTATTATATGTTCATTGTGTGAAGTGGCGATTGTAAGCCAACTCTTTATCCCATTCTTGTTCATTACATGGGATTATGTGAAGATGACACTTCTTGCGACAAAACCACAATGCGGTTATGCCTATAAGTCGTGCTTCGACACGTGGGAGATATAGCCGCATCGTGGGTGTTACAAGTTGGTAATCAGAGCCATCCCCGACTTAGGAGCCCCCTGCTTGATTGTTTGCTGGCGTTGTTGAGTCTAGAGCAAAAAAGTTTTGAGTCTTAGGATTATATATATCGGAGAGTAGGATTCTTTTTACTCCTCAGTCCCTTCGTCGCTCAGGTGAGGTCTACTGACGTAGATGTTTTGACTTTCCTCTCCTCAAATTTCACTAAAAAAAATTAGGATCACGCGGGTATCTTGGAATCGTTTCGATGGTTTTGTGACGAGAACATTGTTCTTGGTGCCTCCTGTATTTTATGTGGCATTGACCCGGGGATTTGAGCTCCGAGGTGTTGTCGTCACAATTTTATCGTTGCAGTTCTGGAATACCTGAGTTTTGCCGACATTGAAAATCTCTTTTATGCAGTTGTTGGTGAGATAACCTCGACACCACCTAGTACTGGGGCGGGAGTTCGGGAGTATTGCCATAGCTCGTATAACGGATGCTTTTCAAAGGTTGAGGTACACGATTTCCGAAGGTTTCTTGGTTATGTGTTGACGGATGGATACAGCTTGGATGTAGGGATTGTTAGTTTTGGGTGAGATATATTGCTTCCCCTGTATCCCCAACACCTGATTGCATAACCAGAAAGTTTCGGGAGTTTTATAGGTGGGAATTCAAGTAGCTCTAGTTTTATCTTTTCAACAGACACATGATACGATATGGGATCTATCATATGTTTGTTCCGGCTTATTCTGCAAGCCAAATCCTTTGTTTTGTTTTATATGTGGTATTCGAGTTGCTTCGAAGTCGAATGTTGAATCCATACCTTTCCTAAACGGTGTTCTCATATTGCTATGTGAATACTAATCCTTCTTGATCATCGAGGTCGTCATGTTAATTCTTTTCCAACCTGTGCGTTTCTCTTCGAGATGATCCCATCATTCTCCCCATCCACAAGATCAATTCTAAGTTTCCTCAATGGTGTTTGTTTCATTCATCCCAAGTTGTCTTTGTTTTCCCCACCCTCCCACCCTTTTCTTCAAGGACTCATATATTTTAATCATGTATCCATTTATTCATGTGAAGTCACTTCAACCTTTTCAATCAATGTTCTGATCTGGTGATCCCTCGTGAAGATGCTAAGGAAGCTTCAAGTTTATTATTCTTCATCTCTTTTCTTCTCCGATGGATTCAATTCAAGCTTTGTCGATCATATCCTTTCCTCGTTTCAAATGCTTTCGTATGTCGGTGTACCTCTTAATTGTTCACCTCTCTCTATTCTTATTCGGAGTGCTCAAGATATCTCGGAAGATTCGTGTTTCCATTCTCAATCAGTTCAAGTTATTTTGAGGTTGTTATCTCATTCAAGCCATTTAATTCAACCGGTGCAATCCCCCTTTCAATCAATCATTTCAACGGTGTTTCTCTTGAGTGGGCCCTAACCCACAGGTCTTTTCCCAGGATCTTACCTGACTCTCCTAATTTTCTCGGAGCTATTCCCAAATTCATTTCGAAGTTTGATGTAAGAATGAATTATCATCAGTCATATGTCCTTCTCCAAGATCGATTTCAAATTTTTTTCCTTGTTGGCTCAACCTTTTTGTTTTTCATTCTCCGGAGCCAATCATCTCAGAATTATTCATTCTCAGCTTTCAAATCTCGTTCTGGAATTCTTCCGGTGCATCGTCCAAATATCCTCTAATCAGTTCATGATCTCTTCGTTCTCTTGTATCTAAATCCCCTCAAGTATCTTCATTCGTTTTCCCATTCTTCCCGGTGATTTGTGCCTTTGCTACTTTCATTTTCAATTCTTACGATGGTTCGTTCAAGATTTCACTTCCTTCATTATCATATCAAATATTCGTTGTTTCCAAATTCCACTGGTGGTTCCATCAATACCTTCTCAAGTTTGCGCTATATATCTCTTAATCCTTTCTACGAGAATAAGTAGTATGCCAAATCCGTTGCTTGTCATCAATTTAAATTGGTGAAGGATAGGCATGACATAATTCTTATTCTTGTTTCATCTAGGTGATTAATTCCTTCTTCCGGAGTTTGTTCATCAGGAAGTAATTCTCAGTTCCAAGTTATTCATCTTTCTTGTCTGGAGTTCAAAGTTTACTCATTTCGTAGCTCCTTCTAAATCATCGCAAGGCTTCACCTTGTGTTTTCAACTTCTCTTTCTTTCTATCATCCTTTCATTACTGGAGTTCTTCATGGAGGCTCTACATGGTGGTTCATCAAGGATTCTTTTCATTCTTCAATTGTACTTCAAGATTTCTCTCGAAGCTAAGATCCGCCAAGCTATACTCAAAAATTAAAGATGGTGCTCAACACATGTTTTGTTTTGGGGAGTTCAAGTATTCTTCATCTTGCATTCCAAAGTGCAATTCTTTCTACCTTATCTTTTGAGATGGTATTATGTCATCCTTGACTTCCCTTCATATTTCACGATTCACATGTTGTCAAGAACGAGGTATTTTAAATCCATCAATCTCTTCGTTGAGTTATCTTTGTATAGATTTCACCTAAAGCCTTACCTAAGGTATGTTGCTATTGTGGTTCTTATCAATGATCCAATTTTCTCCTTCTCATCTCGGTGAAGAAGTTTTTCATCTCTTCGTTGATCTCAAGCAAGCAATTGTTTTTCGTTAGTGGCAGAATTTCACCTCAAATTTTGAGAAGCTTTCCACAAGCCCACTACAAGCTTATTCGTTTCGTTGTTGGTTTTCCAACAACTCCGCTCTAACCTTCTTGGAAGGGTTCTTTCCATGTTCTTTGGTGGCAGAAGTTATCATTTTCTTCACCATTCTGTTATTCCAATGATCTATCTTCTATTCTTTCTTCTGGAGGCATGGTAATGTTGCTCTCCTCACCCATCACCTCGTTTTGTCAAGATCACGTTATTTTCTTGCTCATCCATTTAACCGGAGTGTTGTGTCTATCATTCCTCTTGTAATTGGAGCCTCATCCAAGTGCTTTCATTTTGCCAAGTTCATGTTCTATTCCTTCCATGTTCAACCGGAGTGCTGCCCGAATTCTTCCTCTCTCATCTTGTTTTAACCAGAGTGGTTCCAATTCCTTCTTGTCCATTGTACTCATCATTCATAGCTTTGCAACCTCCAAGGTTCAAATGGTGTTCCTTGTTGCTATTTTCTACCGCAGTGCTCTCAATTGTGTTCAACTCTGTTGTGTTCTTTCTTTCAATTTTTCAACCTCTCAAGGTTCTTTGGTTTCACTCATTGGTCAAAGAAGCAACTTAGTTTTACCTCTTCTCTTCCTCTTCCGTTTCTCTCTGGTGCCATCCTAGATCTCGGGACGAGATCCTCTCGTAGTGGTGGAGTGTTGTGACGCCCCGAGACCGACGCTCCAGAAGACTTCCAGCTATTTCGAGTTTCGCCGTGTGTTTCTTTTGTGCTTGCTCTTTTATTTTTGCATTGCATCGTTTCATCATGCCATCATATCATTAATTTTTATAACTCTTCTAAATAAATTGTATGGATTTTTCGATCCATTTAAATCGAGGGAATTCACTTGTGATTTCTCTTTATAACATATTAAAGCCTCTGAATATTATTAGGGAGCTATAATAAAATTATTCCATTTATTTGGAATTAACCATAACCCACTTGCAAAATATCCCATGCCGTTGTTATCTCAATTCTTGGTCTCCAACCTTGCCCATAATTTCTTTCATCATTTTCCGGAGCTCCACCGAAATCCTCAACATTTTTGGACACTTCAAAAAACCTAGTCCTAGTTCAAACCCATTTGAATATCAAATGAGTTTGAATTTAAATATTCCGGTCATACCCACTTCTATTTTTCCTGGTTCCAGCTCATTTTTGTGAGCCCGGGAAAATTATCCGTGTGTCCAACTTCTTCCCCTAACCTCTCTTTCTTTTCTTTCTTAATCTCTGTTTTTTTTTCTTTTAGTAGTGAGAGATAGCCCAGCCGCAACCTGCAGCCAGGCCGGCCCTGCCTCCAAGGCCCATCTGCGCCAAGGCCCAGCCACGCCCCTACCTAACCCTAGCCTCCCCTCCGCTCGATCTCCATCTCCCTCGTCCTCCCTCCAGCGCCGCATCGCTCGTTCCCAGCACCCGATCCCCATCTCCTCCCTCGCGCCGCCATCTCCCTCACTCGACCCCCTCGGCCTCCTCCACCGCGATTCCTCCTCCGTCGCGCCGTCCCTACCTTCCCCTCGTCGCCTCCATCCCTTTCCCCCATAGCCTCTGCGCACGAGCGCTTGCACACCCGCGCCTCCCGATCGATGCTGTCGCTGCTCCGGCCGACGAGGACACCCCTTGTGCCGCCAAGAGGAGAGGTCCTCTTCCTTGCGCCCTGCTCCTTCCTCCTGAGCCTCTCCCTCGAGCTTCTCTGCCTCCGCACCCGCAAGTCATTGCGTTCCCGACGGCCTCGTCAGCCCCGTTGTTGAACACGGACACCTCCAGGGGCTTCCCCGAGCTCCAGTAGCTCTCGCGTCGCCATTCCCGCGACGACGACCTCCCCTTCCTCTGGTCCTCCTCCTCACCTCGTGCCCGGCTCCAGCCATGGCCGCCTCGCTGTTGCTCCACCAAGTTCGCCTTGCTGCAGCTGCTCCCCTGCGTTGTCAAGTCCCAGCAGCCCCTTTGCCTGCTCGTCACCATTGACCCGGCAGGAGCTCCGCCTCCCTACTTCACGTCAAGGCTGAAGTCGCCCCTTCTTCCAGTCGCTATCCTCGCGAGCGGCTCTGTTCGGCAGGCTCCCCTCCAAATTCGTCAATGCCTTTGTTTGACCCGTGTTCGACTACAGTGCAAACGCCAAGTTCCCCTATGACCCCTCTACGGCTGCGGACTCGCCAAGTACCACGACTTCACTGGCCCTTCAAGTTTGACTACAGTTGCCGTGTACATCTACCGTCGCTCGAAGACCCGTGTACCACGAGCGCCAAGTTCGATCAACCGTGGATCACCAAGTTCCACTACGAGATGTACAACTACCGCCGCCGTTGATTCGACAAGACAACGTGTACAACTACTTCCCCTATGTCGCCGTGAACGACTACTTCCACGACGTCAATGAACCACTACTTCCACTACCGTCACAAGAACGACTACTTCCCCTACAACGCATTGAACTTGATCCGCTCCGAATTACATGCTTCGAAGGTATAACCCCGAGACGACCGCCCGTGAACGAATGCTTGTGTGTTGTATGAGATGCTCGTGTTTGCACCATGTCCAAGAGAGGTCTTTGCACGTTCCTTGTTTGCCATCCGCATCATGATAACAACATTTAAATGGTTAAAATTGTGTTTGCTTTAAATTGCGAAATGACATGGGGATTTTTTTGGAATTGTTGTTTGTTGTTCTGGCCTCATTTAAGCTTGCTTAAATTGTTAGTTTAATTATGCTTCACCTCTTGCCATGTTTAACAACATTTAATATTGTTGGGTACATAACCAAGAGCGAACTAAATAACTCGAATGTGGTGATTCGTCAATATGCAACTCGTTGCATATTAAGCTCAACTTAACTTGTAGTATTGTTTGTTGCACTTTGCCATGCCATGCCTCTTTAAACCGGACATGCATCATACTTGATTGTGCATCATGCCATGATTATGCTGGTGTGTTTACCATGTTGTTTGCTTCTTTTCGGTTTGCTTCTCTCGTTAGCTTCGGTTTCATTCTGGAGTTGTGAGGATTCGTTCAACTATGTCTGTTTGTCTTCTTCATGGACTCGTTCTTCTTCCTATCGGGATTTCAGGCAAGATGACCATTACCCTCGATATCACTTCTATCTTTGCTTGCTAGTTGCTTCGTTCTATCGCTGTGCTGCGCTACCTATCACTTGTTCACCATGCCTCCCATATTGCCATGTCAGCCTCTAACCTTTTTCACCCTTCCTAGCAAACCGTTGTTTGGATATGTTACCGCTTTGCTCAGCCCCTCTTATAGCATTGTTAGTTGCAGGTGAAGTTGAAGATTGCTCCATGATGGACAGGATTATGTTGGGATATCACAATATCTCTTATTTAATTAATGCATCTATATACTTGGTAAAGGGTGGAAGACTCGGCCTTATGCCTGGTGTTTTGTTCCACTCTTGCCGCCCTAGTTTCCGTCATACCGGTGTGTCCCGGATTTGGCATTCCTTACGCGGTTGGGTGATTTATGGGACCCCCTTGACAGTTCGCTTTGAATAAAACTCCTCCAGCAAGGCCCAACCTTGGTTTTACCATTTGCCTACCTAAGCCTTTTCCCTTGGGTTCTGCAGACTCAAGGGTCATCTTTATTTTACCCCCCCCCCCCCGGGCCAGTGCTCGTCGTGAGTGTTGGTCCAACTTGTCAACCGTCGATGGCCACCAGGGGCAACTCTGGGCTGGCCTACCGGAAGTTTGGACAATCCGGTGTGCCCTGAGAACGAGATATGTGCAGCTCCTATCGGGATTTGTCGGCACAGCGGGAGGCTTTGCTGGTCTTGTTTTACCATTGTCGAAATGTCTTGTAAACCGGGATTCCGAGTCTGGTCGGGTCTTCCTGGGAGAAGGTATATCCTTCGTTGATCGCGAGAGCTTATCATGGGCAAAGTTGGGACACCCCTGCAGGGTATAAACTTTCGAAAGCCGTGCCCGCGGTTATGCGACAGATGGGAATTTGTTAATGTCCACTTGTAGATAACTTGACACCAGATACGAATTAAAACGCATCAATCGTGTGTGTAGCCGTGATGGTCTCTTTTCGGCGGAGTCCGGGAAGTGAACACGGTTTTGAGTTATGTTTGACGTAAGTAGGAGTTCAGCATCACTTCTTGATCATTGCTAGCTTCACGACCGTTCCGTTTGCTCTCTTCTCGCTCTTATTTGCGTATGTCAGCCACCATATATGTTTAGTCGCTGCTGTAACCACACCACTTTACCCCTTCCTTTCCCATAAGCTTAAGTAGTCTTGATCTCGGGTTTTGAGATTGCTGAGTCCTCGTGACTTACCAGATACTATCACAACAGTTGCAGGTGCCGATGATACCAGTGCAGGTGATGCAACCGAGCTCAGATGGGAGCTCAACGAAGATCTTGGTCGTTGCTATGTTTCGTTTCATGTTGATTAGTAGTGGAGCCCAGTTGGGACGATCGGGGATCTAGCAGTTGGGTTATCTTCTTTTCTGTTGGCTTCGTCCGTAGTCGGACTATATGTGTGTACTCTGAATGATGTATGATTTATTATATGTTCATTGTGTGAAGTGGCGATTGTAAGCCAACTCTTTATCCCATTCTTGTTCATTACATGGGATTGTGTGAAGATGACCCTTCTTGCGACAAAACCACAATGCGGTTATGCCTCTAAGTCGTGCTTCGACACGTGGGAGATATAGCCGCATCATGGGTGTTACAGTCGGTGGCCGCCTGAGGGGCCCACGAGACAGGGGGCGTGCCCAACAGGGGGGCGCGGCCTCCTATCTCGTGGGAGCCTCGGATGCTTCTTGACTTGCAATCCAAGTCCTCTGGATCACGTTCGTTCCAAAAATCACGCTCCCGAAGGTTTCATTCCGTTTGGACTCCGTTTGATATTCCTTTTCTTCGACATACTGAAATAGGCAAAAAAACAGCAATATGGGTTGGGCCTCCGGTTAGTAGGTTAGTCCCAAAAATGATATAAATGTGTAAAATAAAGCTCATAAACATCCAAAAGGGGTAATATAATAGCATGGAACAATCAAAAATTATAGATACATGGGAGACATATCAAGTGTCTTGATCTATCTCTATAGATCTTGATGCCCAATATGTAAGCAGCTTCACCGAGGTCTTTCATTGAAAAACTTTTATTCAAGTATCCCTTTATGTTATCCAGAAATTCTATATCATTTCTAATCAACAATATGTCATCTACATAGAATATCAGAAATGCTACAGAGCTCCCACTCACTTTCTTGTAAATACAGGCTTCTCCAAAAGTCTGTATAAAGCCATATGCTTTGATCACACTATCAAAGCGTTTATTCCAACTCTGAGAGGCTTGCACTAGTCCATAAATGGATCGCTGGAGCTTGCACACTTTGTTAGCACCTTTTGGATCGACAAAACCTTCCGGTTGCATCATATACAACTCTTCTTCCAGAAATCCATTCAGGAATGCAGTTTTGACATCCATTTGCCATATTTCATAATCATAAAATGCAGCAATTGCTAACATTATTTGGACAGACTTAAGCATCGCTATGGGTGAGAAAGTCTCATCGTAGTCAACCCCTTGAACTTGCCGAAAACCTTTCGCAACAAGTCGAGCTTTGTAGACAGTTACATTACCATCAGCGTCAGTCATCTTCTTGAAGATCCATTTATTCTCGATGGCTTGCCAATCATCGGGCAAGTCAACCAAAGTCCATACTTTGTTCTCATACATGGATCCCATCTTAGATTTCATGGCCTCAAGCCATTTTGCGGAATCTGGGCTCATCATCGCTTACTCATAGTTCGTAAGTTTGCCATGGTCAAGTAACATGTCTTCCAGAATAGGATTACCGTACCACTCTGGTGCGGATCTTACTCTAGTTGACCTACGAGGTTCGGTAGTAACTTGATCTGAAGTTTCATGATCAGTATCATTAGCTTCCTCACTGATTGGTGTAGTTGTCACAGGAACCGGTTCTTGTGATGAACTACTTTCCAATAAGGGAGCAGGTAAAGTTACCTCATCAAGTTCTACTTTCCTCCCACTCACTTCTTTCGAGAGAAACTCCTTCTCTAGAAAGGATCCGAATTTAGCAACAAAAATCTTGCCCTCGGATCTGTGATAGAAGGTGTACCCAATAGTCTCTTTTGGGTATCCTATGAAGACACATTTCTCCGATTTGGGTTCGAGCTTATCTGGTTAAAGTTTCTTCACATAAGCATCGCAGCCCCAAACTTTAAGAAATGACAACTTTGGTTTCTTGCCAAACCACAGTTCATAAGGTGTCGTCTCAACGGATTTTGATGGTGGCCTATTTAACGTGAATGCGGCCGTCTCTAAAGCATAACCCTAAAATGATAGCGGTAAATCAGTAAGAGGCATCATAGATCGCACCATATCTAGTAAAGTACGATTACGACGTTCGGACACACCATTTCTTTGTGGTGTTCCGGGTGGCGTGAGTTGCGAAACTATTCCGCATTGCTTCAAATGTAAACCAAACTCGTAACTCAAATATTCTCCTCCACGATCAGATCGTAGAAACTTTATTTTCTTGTTACGATGATTTTCCACTTCACTCTGAAATTCTTTGAACTTTTCAAATGTTTCAGACTTGTGTTTCATCAAGTAGATATACCCATATCTGCTCAAATCATCTGTGAAGGTGAGAAAATAACGATGCCCACCGCGAGCCTCAATATTCATTGGACCACATACATCAGTATGTATGATTTCCAACAAATCAGTTGCTCGCTCCATAGTTCCGGAGAACGGCGTTTTAGTCATCTTGCCCATGAGGCACCGTTCGCAGGTACCAAGTGATTCATAATCAAGTGATTCCAGAAGTCCATCGGTATGGAGTTTCTTCATGCGCTTTACACCAATATGACCTAAACGGCAGTGCCACAAATAAGTTGCACTATCATTATCAACTCTGCATCTTTTGGCTTCAACATTATGAATATGTGTATGACTACTATCGAGATTTAATAAAAATAGACCACTCTTCAAGGGTGCATGACCATAAAAGATATTACTCATATAAATAGAACAACCATTATTCTCTGATTTAAATGAATAACCGTCTCGCATCAAACAAGATCCAGATATAATGTGCATGCTCAACGCTGGCCCCAAATAACAATTATTCAGGTCTAAAACTGATCCGAAGGTAGATGTAGAGGTAGCGTGCCGACCGCGATCACATCGACTTTGGAACCATTTCCCACGCGCATCGTCACCCCGTCCTTAGCCAATCTTTGCTTAATCCGTAGTCCCTGTTTCGAGTTGCAAATATTAGCAACATAACCAGTATCAAATTCCTAGGTGCTACTGCGAGCATTAGTAAGGTACACATCAATAACATGTATATCACATATACCTTTGTTCACCTTGCCATCCTTCTTATCCGCCAAATACTTGGGGCAGTTCCGCTTGCAGTGACCAGTATGCTTGTAGTAGAAGCACTTAGTTCCAGGCCTAGGTCCAGACTTGGGTTTCTTCTCTTGAGCAGCAACTTGTTTGTTCTTCTTCTTGAAGTTCCCCTTCTTCTTCCCTTTACCCTTTTTCTTTAAACTGGTGGTCTTATTGACCATCAACACTTGATGCTCCTTCTTGATTTCTACCTCCGCAGCTTTTAGCATTGCGAAGAGCTCGGGAATAGTCTTGTCCATCCCTTGCATATTATAGTTCATCACGAAGCTCTTGTAGCTTGGTGGCAGTGATTGAAGAATTCTGTCAATGACACTATCGTCAGGAAGATTAACTCCCAGTTGAATCAAGTGATTATTATACCCAGACATTTTGAGTATATGTTCACTGACAGAACTATTCTCCTCCATCTTGCAGCTATAGAACTTATTGGAGACTTCATATCTCTCAATCCGGACAGTTGCTTGAAATATTAACTTCAACTCCTGGAACATCTCATATGCTCCATGACGTTCAAAACGTCGTTGAAGTCTCGATTCTAAGCCGTAAAGCATGGCACACTAAACTATCGAGTAGTCATCAGCTTTGCTCTGCCAGACATTCTTAACATCGTCAGTTGCATCTGCAGCAGGCCTGGCACCCAGCGGTGCTTCCAGGACGTAATTCTTCTGTGTAGCAATGAGGATAATCCTCAAGTTATGGACCCAGTCCGTGTAATTGCTACCATCATCTTTCAACGTAGCTTTCTCAAGGAACGCATTAAAATTCAACGGAACAACAGCACGAGCCATCTATCTACAACGAACATAGACAAGCAAAATACTATCAGGTACTAAGTTCATGATAAATTTAAGTTCAATTAATCATATTACTAAAGAACTCCCACTTAGACAGACATCTCTCTAGTCATCTAAGTGATCACGTGATCCAAATCAACTAAATCATGTCCAATCATCACGTGAGATGGAGTAGTTTTCAATGGTGAACATCACTATGTTGATCATATCTCTCCCTAATAATAAAGCACGGATTGACTTTGTCGGATTCACTGTCACAATACGCTTTCTTCTCATGTCATAATACGCTTTTACAATTTGTATGGACAAAATCGTAATATAAATGAGGTGGTACTAATTTGGGGTCAAACAAAAACTCCCCTAATTACTCTCAGCCAAATCTCATTCCCTGATGGGCCAACAGAAGCACAATGCCCCACCCCTGCTTGCAGGCGCCCTCCTGCTCACGAATGAGTTGGCGGTGACAGTGGGGCGATGACGCCGCGTGCACTCCTGCGCAAGGCAACTAGTCCAAGGCGCTGCGAGACCTGCAAGCACCACGGCGAGGGAACACCGCTCCTCCTCCGCACTGACGACATCGTGCGCCCCGCGCTGTCGTGGTCCTCACCGACACCGTCGCGGACTGGACCAGACCTGACAGAGGCAGCTAGCGCTCCTCTTTTCCTGAACCGGACCGATGAGGCAAACCACCGGCGGTAGTGGGAGCGTGTGTTGCGTGCGTGCCCTGCATGTGCTGGGTGACCTGCGGCGGCAGCATGGAGGGGATCGGGGGAGGGAGCCAGGGAGGGTGTTGTGGGGTGGGATGGTGGTGGTGGGCACGGCCGCTGGGGTGGGTGCCGCGTGTGCTGCTGATTCCTGTTGTGGCCATGTAGCTCGTGCGCCTGTACAAGCATCACAAGACATCGGAGTCATTCTCCTTCATCCGCCTGCGCCTGCCGCTGTCGTGGTGCTCGTCTCTCGGTGAGAAGAAGCTCCGGTGACTTCTTGCTCTAGCTTGCCGGTCGTGAGCTGCGCATGATGAGCGGTACTGACTGATGATGATCTCTCTTTCGCTCTCATTCACAACACATGACACAGGGATACTCTGCCTGCGTGCCTGCTGCTGCAGCTTCTACTGCTGCTTTATTTTACATAGAAGACATGAAATGGCTGCATCCATGAGCAAGGAATGATGATGAGTAGCAGAACTGTAGAAGTATGTTTGCATGGGAATACTGTGAATCAGGTATTTCTGGAGCCATCACCTATGTCACCAACTATGTCAACATCTACTCCAGTTTCTGAGTGTTTTGAATCGATTTTGCCCGAATCAGATAATTATATAGATCGTGATCCATTGACATCACCTCCATCCCAACATTATCTCATGTTTTTTATTACATGATGTCAAAGAACCAGATTCACAAAAAGAGATCAAAGTCAATGAGACATATGATTATCTCCCACAAGGTATTTGTTTGATTTATTATTTTTACTTTCGTAAATTATAATCAGGAAAATCCAAAGTAAACTTGGTATGTCAAATAGTATCAATTCATCTTGAAATGTCAAATGACTCAAATTTCTGATTCCACTTTTGACATCTAAACGCATAACTATTATTGTTTTCCTACCCATATGCTTGTGGAGGCAGCCCAATTTGATTTGTCAAAGAGAATTCTAGCACCCAACAGTTAATAGGCGTTGAGCAGGGAGACAATGAACATGTAGAGCTGGAGTTTTTCTTAGAAAGCAAAGCTGGAGTTTGGTTTGTACTTAAGACATCACTTAAGAAGTTCTTCACCACATGTAAATTCTTTTGGAGCTTCCAACTATATACATATTTTTGTGTTGCTAATTATAAGAGGTAATGGAGTGTTAAAATTTGATGTTTGTGGGTTCTGGAATGATAATATTGTGGAAATCGCAAGCACTACCAAGTCATGTACTATCTTGATCAATAGTTATTTTATAGTTGTTTGTCATTGGTTTTATGTGTTTCCTCTTTCACATTTACTATGACAAGTGCAGATTGAGTTTCTATATAAACAGAAAATTTCTTAGAATAGTATGTACTGCTTGTGTGTGTCGGTCAAGTCTTTAATTGAGCCAAGCCCAAAAAACAGTGCAAAATAAATTACAAATGAAATATAATATTCCAAAAAAATGTTTGTCACCATAAAAATGATTCCATTTTTAAAAAGTATTCTTGAAAATAAAAAAACACCTTCTCAAAATAAATATATATTCATGTTTTTCTGAACAACAAAAAATAAAATTGATTGAAAGACTATTCAATACACAATTACTCTTTCATCGAAGAGCTGAAATGGGTCATGACAAATATTGCTAGGGTACGTCCAAATTTCATGGTCCAAAAGGAAACAACTTTATTTCTAATGTTTGTAAAAGTTGAATTATTAAAGTGTTGCATAATGGCGTATGGAGCAAGTTATGTTTAATATTATCCGATCTAGGGTTGTCTGTATCTTCCATGTTAGGCGGGTTATTCTCAAGAGGAGTGGACTCCGCTCCTAACTCACGAGAAAATGGTCGGTAACCGAGATGCCCAGTCCCATGCTCAAATCAAATCAAAATAATTGCAAACAAAACTCCCCCAGGATTGTTGTTAGTTGGAGGCACCCGTTGTTTCGGGCAAGCCATGGATTGATGATTGTTGGTGGAGGGGGAGTATAAACTTTACCATTCTATTTGGGAACCGCCTATAATGTGTGTGGCATGGAAGATATCGAGATCTCTCGGTTGTTATGTTGACAATGAAAGTATGCCGCTCAAAATATTATTTACCTCTATTTCAAAATCGAGCTCTGGCACCTCTACAAATCCCTACTTCCCTCTGCGAAGGGCCTATCTATTTACTTTCATGTTGAGTCATCATCCTCTTATTAAAAAGCACCAGTTGGAGAGCACCACTGTCATTTGCATGCATTACTATTAATTTATATTAAGTATGACTATGACTGGATCTCTTTTACCATGAATTACAATATTTAGTCAGTCCTTGATCTTTAAAGGTGCTCTGCATTTATGTTTTGCGGTCTCAGAAAGGGCTAGATACCATTTTGTCATATCATATTATGATTATTTTGAGAAAGTGTTGTCACCCGAGATTTATTATTATTGCTCGCCAGTTGATTATGCCATTGATGTGAGTAAACATGAGACCTAAGTGTTATTGTGCATATGGTTAGTTCATAATCTTTGTTGAAAACTTGAATGCTGGCTTTACGTATTTACAACAACAAGAGCAAACAGAGTTTGTAAAAGTTTTTCTTTATCACTTTCAGTTTGTCAACTGAATTGCTTGAGGACAAGCAAAGGTTTAAGCTTGGGGGAGTTGATACGTCTCAGTCGTATCTACGTTTCCAAACACTTTTGCCCTTGTTTTGGACTCTAACTTGCATGATTTGAATGGAACTAACCCGAACTGACGTTGTTTTCAGCAGAACTGCCATGGTTTATTTTTGTGCAGAAATAAAAGTTCTCGGAATGACCTGAAAATCCACGGAGCAACTTTTTAGATTTAATAAAAAATATTGGCGAAAGAATCAAGATCAGGGGGCCCACACCCTGTCCACGACGGTGGGGGCGTGCCCCCTGCCTCGTGGGCCCCCTGATGCTCCACCGACCTCAACTCCAACTCCATATATTCACGTTCGGGGAGAAAAAAATTAGAGAGAAGGATTCATCGCGTTTTACGATATGGAGCCGCCGCCAAGCCCTAAACTCTCTTGGGAGGGGTGATCTGGAGTCCGTTCGGGGCTCCGGAGAGGGGAATTCGTTGCTGTCGTCATCATCAACCATCCTCCATCACCAATTTCATGACGCTCACCGCCGTGCGTGAGTAATTCCATCATAGGCTTGCTGGACGGTGAAGGGTTGGATGAGATTTACCATGTAATCGAGTTAGTTTTGTTAGGGTTTGATCCCTAGTATCCACTATGTTCTGAGATTGATGTTGCTATGACTTTGTTATGCTTAATGCTTGTCACTAGGGCCCGAGTGTCATGATTTCAGATCTAAACCTATTATCTTTTCATGAATATATGTGAGTTCTTGATCCTGTCTTGCAAGTCTATAGTCACCTATATATTATGTGTTATGATCCGTTAACCCCGAAGTGACAATAATCGGGATACTTACCTGTGATGATCGTAGTTTGAGGAGTTCATGTATTCACTAAGTGTTAATGCTTTGGTCCGGTACTCTATTAAAAGGAGACCTTAATATCCCTTAGTTTCCAATAGGACCCCGCTGCCACGGGAGGGTAGGACAAAAGATGTCATACTAGTTCTTTTCCATAAGCACGTATGACTATATTCGGAATACATGCCTACATTACATTGATGAACTGGAGCTAGTTCTGTGTCACCCTATGTTATAACTATTGCTTGAGAATCGCATCCGACATAATTATCCATCACTGATCCAATGCCTACGAGCTTTTCACATATTGCTCTTTGCTTAGTTACTTTACCGTTGCCATTGTTATAATTACTACAAAACTGCTACTGTTACCTTTGCCACTGTTACCGTTGCTTCCATACTACTTTGCCACTAAATACTTTGCTGCAGATATTAAGTTATCCAAGTGTGGTTGAATTGAAAACTCAACTGCTAATACTTGAGGATATTTTTTGGCACCCATTGTGTCGAATCAATAAATTTGGGTTGAATACTCTACCCTCAAAAATTGTTGCGATCCCCTGTACTTGTGGGTTACAAGTGTCACTCTGAGGCTTACGGAGGACACCACGCTGGAGATAGAACTACACATAAGGTATTGCAATCTGGTTTTTATTGGCCTACTCTTTTCAAAGACGCCCGTAAGTTTGTCTTATCCTGTGATGAATGTCAAAGAAATGGTAATATTAGTAGACGTCAAGAAATGCCATGAACTATTCACTTGTTATTAAACCATTTGATGTTAGGGCTTTGATTATATGGGACCTTTTCCTTCGTCGAATGGGTATAAACTAATTTTAGTTCCTGTTGATTACGTTACTAAGGGGGTAGAAGCTATTCCAACTAGTAGTGCTGATCATAACACTAAGATGCTTAAAGAAGTTATTTTTTCCAAGGTTTGGAGTCCCTACATATTTAAAGACTGATGGTGGTTCACATTTTATTCATGGTGCTTTTCGTAAAATGCTTGCTAAATATGATGTTAATCATAGAATTGCATCTCCATTCCACCCTCAGTCCAGTGGTCAAGTAGAATTGAGTAATAGAGAGATTAAATTGATTTTGCAAAAGACTGTTAATAGATCCAGAAAGAATTGGTCCAAGAAACTTGATGATGCATTATGGGCCTATAGAACTGGATATAAAAATCCTATGGGTATGTCTCCGTATAAAATGGTTTATGGAAAAGCATGCCACTTACCTCTCGAACTAGAACATAAGGCATCTTGGGCTATTAAAGAGCTCAATTATGATTTCAGACTTGCCGGTGAGAAGAGGCTTTTTGACATTAGCTCACTTGAAGAATGGAGAACCTAGGCCTATGAGAATGCCAAATTGTCTAAAGAAAAAATTAAAAGATGGCATGACAAAAGGATACAAAAGCGTGAGTTTAATGTAGATGATTATGCCTTGCTATACAACTCTCGTTTAAGATTTTTTGCAGGAAAACTTCTCTCGAAATGGGAAGGTCCTTACGTTATCGAGGAGGTCTATCGTTCCAGTGCCATAAAAATCAACAACGCCGAAGGCACAAATTCGAAGGTGGTGAACGGTCAAAGAATCATACATTATATCTCAGGTAATCCCATAAATGTTGAAACCAATGTTATTGACACTATAACCCCGGAGGAGTACATAAGGACACTTTCCAGAATGTTTCAGACTCCGAAAAGGAATAGGTATGTGGTACAGTAAGTAAACCGACTCCAAAAACTGTTCAAATAGCAATTTTTCTCCATTTTGGAAAATATTCAAAAATTAGAAAAATAAGAAGTAGTCCGAAGGAGACACGAGACATACACGAGGGTGGAGGGTGCGCCCTGTTGGGGAACATAGTAATTTCAAAAAAATTCCTACGCACACGCAAGATCATGGTGATGCATAGCAATGAGAGGGGAGAGCGTGTCCACGTACCCTCGTAGACCGAAAGCGGAAGCGTTAGCACAACGCGGTTGATGTAGTCATACGTCTTCACGGCCCGACCGATCAAGCACCGAAACTACGGCACCTCCGTGTTCTTGCACACGTTCATCTCGATGGCGTCCCTCGTACTCCGATCCAGCAGAATGTCGGGGAAGAGTTCCGTCAGCACGACAGCATGGTGACTGTTGGAAATATGCCTTAGAGGCAATAATAAAAGGATTATTATTATATTTCTTTGTTCATGATAGTTGTCTTTTATTCATGCTATAATTGTATTATCCGGAAATCATAATACACGTGTGAATACTTAGACCACAACATGTCCCTAGTGAGCCTCTAGTTGTCTAGCTCGTTGATCAACAGATAGTCATGGTTTCCTGACTATGGACATTGGATGTCGTTGATAACGGGATCACATCATTGGGAGAATGATGTGATGGACAAGACCCAATCCTAAGCATAGCACAAGATCGTGTAGTTCGTTTTGCTAGAGCTTTTCCAATGTCAAGTATCTCTTCCTTAGACCATGAGATCATGTAACTCCCGGATACCGTAGGAGTGCTTTGGGTGTACCAAACGTCACAACGTAACTGGGTGACTATAAAGGTGCACTACAGGTATCTCCGAAAGTGTCTGTTGGGTTGACACGGATCGAGACTGGGATTTGTCACTCCGTATTACGGAGAGGTATCACTGGGCCCACTCGGTAGTGCATCATCATAATGAGCTCAAAGTGACCAAGTGTCTGGTCACGGGATCATGCATTACGGTACGAGTAAAGTGACTTGCCGGCAACGAGATTGAACGAGGTATTGGGATACCGACGATCGAATCTCGGGCAAGTAACATACCGTCTGACAAAGGGAATAGTATACGGGGTTGCTTGAATCCTCGACATCGTGGTTCATCCGATGAGATCATCGAGGAGTATGTGGGAGCCAACATGGGTATCCAGATCCCGCTGTTGGTTATTGACCGGAGAGCCGTCTCGGTCATGTCTGCATGTCTCCCGAACCCGTAGGGTCTACACACTTAAGGTTCGGTGACGCTGGGGTTGTATGAATATGAGTATGCAGCAAACCGAATGTTGTTCGGAGTCCCGGATGAGATCTCGGACGTCACGAGGAGTTCTGAAATGGTCCGGAGGTAAAGAATTATATATAGGAAGTACTGTTTCAGCCATCGGGAAAGTTTCGGGGTCACCCGGTATTGTATCGGGACCACCGGAAGGGTCCCGGGGGTCCACCGGGTGGGGCCACCTATCCCGGAGGGCCCCGTGGGCTGAAGTGGGAGGAAAACCAGCCCCTAGTGGGCTGGTGCACCGCCCCCCTTGGGCCCCCCTGGGCCTAGGGTTGAAAACCCTAGGGTGGGGGGCGCACCCCACTTGCCTTGGGGGGCACTACACCCCCCTAGCCGCCGCCCCCCTTGGAGATCTGATCTCCAGGGCTGCCCCCCCCCCCCCACCTGGGGGCCTATATAAAGGAGGGGGGAGGGATGGCAGCCGCACCTAAGTCTTGGCGCCTCCCTCCCCCTGCTACACCTCTTCCTCCTCCCGCAGTAGCTTGGCGAAGCCCTGCCGGAGTCCTGCTGCATCCACCACCACGCCGTTGCGCTGCTGGATCTTCATCAACCTCTCCTTCCCCCTTGCTGGATCAAGACGGAGGAGACTTCACGTTGACCGTACGTGTGTTGAACGTGGAGGTGCCGTCCGTTCGGTGCTAGGATCTCCGGTGATAGGATCACGACGAGAACGACTACCTCAACCCCGTTCTCTTGAACGCTTCCGCACACGATCTACAAGTGGTATGTAGATGCATCTCTCTCCTATCACTCGTTGCTTAGATGAACTCATAGATGGATCTTGGTGAAACCGTAGGAAAATTTTTATTTTCTGCAACGTTCCCCAACAGTGGCATCATGAGCTAGGTCTATGCGTAGTTCTCTATTGCACGAGTAGAACACAATTTTGTTGTGGGCGTAGATCTTGTCAACTTGCTTGCCGCTACTAGTCTTATTTTGCTTCAGCAGTATTGTGGGATGAAGCGGCCCGGACCGACCTTACACGTACGCTTACGTGAGACAGGTTCCACCGACTGACATGCACTAGTTGCATAAGGTGGCTAGCGGGTGTCTGTCTCTCCCACTTTAGTTGGAGCGGATTCGACGAAAAGGGTCCTTATGAAGGGTAAATAGAAGTTGACAAAATCACGTTGTGGTTATTCGTAGGTAAGAAAACGTTCTTGCTAGAACCCAATTGCAGCCACGTAAAAGATGCAACAACAATTAGAGGACGTCTAACTTGTTTTTGCAGCAATTGTCATGTGATGTGATATGGCCAGAAGTTGTGATGAATGATGAATGATATATTGTGATGTATGAGATCATGTTCTTGTAATAGGAATCACGACTTGCATGTCGATGAGTATGACAACCGGCAGGAGCCATAGGAGTTGTCTTTATTTTTTGTATGACCTGCGTGTCATTGAAGAACGCCATGTAAATTACTTTACTTTATTGCTAAACGCGTTAGCCATAGAAGTAGAAGTAGTCGTTGGCGTGACAACTTCATGAAGACACGATGATGGAGATCATGGTGTCATGCCGGTGACGAAGATGATCATGGAGCCCCGAAGATGGAGATCAAAGGAGCTATATGATATTGGCCATATCATGTCACTATTATATAATTGCATGTGATGTTTATTATGTTTATGCATCTTGTTTACTTAGAACGACGGTAGTAAATAAGATGATCCCTTATAATAATTTCAAGAAAGTGTTCCCCCTAACTGTGCGCCGTTGCTAAAGTTCGTCGTTTCGAAGCACCACGTGATGATCGGGTGTGATAGATCCTTACGTTCACATACAACGGGTGTAAGACAGTTTTACACATGCAAAACACTTAGGGTTAACTTGACGAGCCTAGCATGTACAGACATGGCCTCGGAACACAAGAGACCGAAAGGTCGAACATGAGTCATATGGAAGATACGATCAACATGGAGATGTTCACCGATGATGACTAGTCCGTCTCACGTGATGATCGGACACGGCCTAGTCAACTCGGATCGTGTAACACTTAGATGACTAGAGGGATGTCAATCTGAGTGGGAGTTCATTAAATAATTTGATTAGATGAACTTAATTATCATGAACTTAGTCTAAAATCTTTGCAAAATATGTCTTGTAGATCAAATGGACAACACTCATGTCAACATGAACTTCAACACGTTCCTAGAGAAAACCAAGCTGAAAGATGATGGCAGCAACTATTCGGACTGGGTCCGGAACCTGAGGATCATCCTCATAGCAGCCAAGAAAGATTATGTCCTAGAAGCACCGCTAGGTGAAGCACCCATCCCAGAGAACCAAGACGTTATGAACGCTTGGCAGTCACGTGCTGATGATTACTCCCTCGTTCAGTGCGGCATGCTTTACAGCTTAGAACCGGGGCTCCAAAAGCGTTTTGAGCGACACGGAGCATATGAGATGTTCGAGGAGCTGAAAATGGTTTTTCAAGCTGATGCCCGGGTCGAGAGATATGAAGTCTCCGACAAGTTCTATAGTTGTAAGATGGAGGAAAACAGTTATGTCAGTGAGCACATATTCAAAATGTCTGGGTTGCACAACCGCCTGTCCCAGCTGGAGATCAACCTCCCGGACGAGGCGGTCATTGACAGAATCCTTCAGTCGCTCCCACCGAGCTACAAGAGCTTTGTGCTGAACTACAATATGCAGGGGATGGTGAAGACCATTCCTGAAGTATTTTCAATGCTGAAGTCAGCAGAGGTTGAAATCAAGAAAGAACATCAAGTGTTGATGGTCAATAAGACCACTAAGTTCAAGAAGGGCAAGGGTAAGAAGAACTTCAAGAAGGACGGCAAAGATGTTGCCGCGCCCGGTAAGCCAGTTGCCGGGAAGAAGTCAAAGAATGGACCCAAGCCTAAGACTGAGTGCTTTTATTGCAAAGGGAAGGGTCACTGGAAGCGGAACTGCCCCAAATACTTAGCGGACAAGAAGGCCGGCAACACTAAAGGTATATGTGATATACATGTAATTGATGTGTACCTTACCAGTACTCGTAGTAACTCCTGGGTATTTGATACCGGTGCCGTTGCTCATATTTGTAACTCACAGCAGGAGCTGCGGAATAAGCGGAGACTGGCGAAGGACGAGGTGACGATGCGCGTCGGGAATGGTTCCAAGGTCGATGTGATCGCCGTCGGCACGCTACCTCTACATTTACCCACGGGATTAGTTATGAACCTCAATAATTGTTATTTAGTGCCAAGTTTGAGCATGAACATTGTATCTGGATCTCGTTTAATACGAGATGGCTACTCATTTAAATCCGAGAATAATGGTTGTTCTATTTATATGAGAGATATGTTTTATGGTCATGCCCCGATGGTCAATGGTTTATTCTTAATGAATCTCGAACGTAATGTTACACATATTCATAGTGTGAATACCAAAAGATGTAAAGTTGATAACGATAGTCCCACATACTTGTGGCACTGCCGCCTTGGTCACATTGGTGTCAAGCGCATGAAGAAGCTCCATGCTGATGGACTTTTAGAGTCTCTCGATTATGAATCATTTGACACATGCGAACCATGCCTCATGGGAAAAATGACCAAGACTCCGTTCTCCGGAACAATGGAGCGAGCAACCAACTTATTGGAAATCATACATACTGATGTGTGTGGTCCAATGAGCGTTGAGGCTCGCGGAGGATATTCGTTATGTTCTCACTCTCACTGATGACTTGAGTAGATATGGGTATGTCTACTTGATGAAACACAAGTCTGAGACCTTTGAAAAGTTCAAGGAATTTCAGAATGAGGTAGAGAATCAACGTGAACGAAAGATAAAATTCTTACGATCAGATCATGGAGGAGAATATTTAAGTCACGAATTTGGTACACACTTAAGAAAATGTGGAATCGTTTCACAACTCACGCCGCCTGGAACACCTCAGCGTAACGGTGTGTCCGAATGTCGTAATCGCACTCTATTAGATATGGTGCGATCTATGATGTCTCTTACTGATTTACCGCTATCATTTTGGGGATACTCTCTAGAGACAGCTACATTCACTTTAAATAGGGCACCGTCTAAATCCATTGAGACGACACCGTATGAATTATGGTTTGGGAAGAAACCTAAGCTGTCATTTCTAAAAGTTTGGGGATGCGATGCTTATGTCAAGAAACTTCAACCTGAAAAGCTCGAACCCAAGTCGGAAAAATGTGTCTTCATAGGATACCCTAAGGAAACCATTGGGTATGCCTTCTACCTTAGATCCGAAGGCAAGATCTTTGTTGCCAAGAATGGATCCTTTCTGGAAAAAGAGTTTCTCTCGAAAGGAGTAAGTGGGAGGAAAGTAGAACTCGATGAAGTACTACCTCTTGAACCGGAAAGTAGTGCAGCTCAGGAAAATGTTCCTGTGGTGCCTACACCGACTGGAGAGGAAATTAATGATGATGATCAAGGTACTTCGGATCAAGTTGCTACTGAACTTCGTAGGTCCACAAGGACACGTTCCACATCAGAGTGGTATGGAAACCCTGTCCTAGAAATCATGTCATTAGACAACGGTGAACCTTCGAACTATGAAGAAGCGATGGCAGGCCCAGATTCCAACAAATGGCTTGAAGCCATGCAATCCGAGATAGAATCCATGTATGAAAACAAAGTATGGACTTTGACTGACTTGCCCGATGATCGGCGAGCGATAGAAAACAAATGGATCTTTAAGAAGAAGACGGACGTGGATGGTAATGTCACCATCTATAAAGCTCGACTTGTTGCTAAGGGTTATCGACAAGTTCAAGGGGTTGACTACAATGAGACCTTCTCTCCCGTAGCGAAGCTTAAGTCCGTCTGAATCATGTTAGCAATTGCCGCATACTATGATTATGAGATATGGCAGATGGACGTCAAAACGGCATTCCTTAACGGTTATCTTAAGGAAGAGCTGTATATGATGCAGCCGGAAGGTTTTGTCGATCCTAAGAATGCTAACAAAGTATGCAAGCTCCAGCGATCCATTTATGGGCTGGTGCAAGCATCTCGGAGTTAGAACATTCGCTTTGATGAAATGATCAAAGCGTTTGGGTTTATGCAGACTTATGGAGAAGCCTGCATTTACAAGAAAGTGAGTGGGAGCTCTGTAGCATTTCTCATATTATATGTAGATGACATACTTTTGATGGGAAATGATATAGAATTCTTGGACAGCATTAAGGCCTACTTGAATAAGTGTTTTTCAATGAAGGACCTTGGAGAAGCTGCTTACATATTAGGCATCAAAATCTATAGGGATAGATCGAGACGCCTCATAGGTCTTTCACGAAGCACATACCTTGATAAGATTTTGAAGAAGTTCAAAATGGATCAGTCCAAGAAAGGGTTCTTGCCTGTATTGCAAGGTGTGAGATTGAGCTCGGCTCAATGCCCGACCACGGCAAAAGATAAAGAAGAGATGAGTGTCATCCCCTATGCCTCAGCCATAGGATCTATTATGTATGCCATGTTGTGTACTAGACCTGATGTAAACCTTGTCGTAAGTTTGGTAGGAAGGTACCAAAGTAATCCCGGCAAGGAACACTGGACAGCCATCAAGAATATCCTGAAGTACCTGAAAAGGACAAAGGACATGTTTCTCGTTTATGGAGGTGACGAAGAGCTCATCGTAAAGGGTTACGTCGACGCTAGCTTCAACACAGATCTGGATGACTCTAAGTCACAAACCGGATACGTGTATATGTTGAATGGTGGGGCAGTAAGCTGGTGCAGCTGCAAGCAGAGCGTCGTGGCAGGATCTACATGTGAAGCGGAGTACATGGCAGCCTCGGAGGCAGCGCATGAAGCAATTTGAGTGAAGGAGTTCATCACCGACCTAGGAGTCATACCCAATGCGTCGGGGCCATTGTTCATCATCTCACAGATTTGCTTCTCAATCTCTGTTTTCTGGTCAAACTCTTCTATGACAACACTGGAGCTATTGCCCTTGCAAGGAGCCCAGGTTTCACAAGAAGACCAGGCACATCAAGCGTCGTTTCAACTCCATCCGTGAAAATGTTCAAGATGGAGACATAGATATTTGCAAAGTACATACGGATCTGAATGTCGCAGATCCGTTGACTAAACCTCTTCCGCGAGCAAAACATGATCAACACCAGAACTCTATGGGTGTTTGATTCATCACAATTTAACTAGATTATTGACTCTAGTGCAAGTGGGAGACTGTTGGAAATATGCCCTAGAGGCAATAATAAAAGGATTATTATTATATTTCTTTGTTCATGATAGTTGTCTTTTATTCATGCTATAATTGTATTATCCGGAAAACGTAATACACGTGTGAATACTTAGACCACAACATGTCCCTAGTGAGCCTCTAGTTGACTAGCTCGTTGATCAACAGATAGTCATGGTTTCCTGACTATGGACATTGGATGTCGTTGATAACGGGATCACATCATTGGGAGAATGATGTGATGGACAAGACCCAATCCTAAGCATAGCACAAGATCGTGTAGTTCGTTTTGCTAGAGCTTTTCCAATGTCAAGTATCTCTTCCTTAGACCATGAGATCGTGTAACTCCCGGATACCGTAGGAGTGCTTTGGGTGTACCAAACGTCACAACATAACTGGGTGACTATAAAGGTGCACTACAGGTATCTTCGAAAGTGTCTGTTGGGTTGACACGGATCGAGACTGGGATTTGTCACTCCGTATTACGGAGAGGTATCATTGGGCCCACTCGGTAGTGCATCATCATAATGAGCTCAAAGTGACCAAGTGTCTGGTCACGGGATCATGCATTACGGTACGAGTAAAGTGACTTGCCGGCAACGAGATTGAACGAGGTATTGGGATACCAACGATCGAATCTCGGGCAAGTAACATATCATCTGACAAAGGGAATAGTATACGGGGTTGCCCGGTATTGTATCGGGACCACCGGAAGGGTCCCGGGGGTCCACCGGGTGGGGCCACCTATCCCGG